>NW_028022534.1:0-10924 GCF_054177405.1 Leptonychotes weddellii
CCCGAATGGGAGAAGATATTTGCAAATGACATATCAGATAAAGGGCTAGTATCCAAAATCTATAAAGAACTCATCAAACTCAACACCCAAAGAACAAAGAATCCAATCAAGAAATGGGCAGAAGACATGAACAGACATTTTTCCTGTGCTTTTATTTTTAAAGTGTTTTTCTTGTAAACACACTTGTTTGTTTGCTTTTTTAAAATCTAGTCTTTTTTTAAAAATCCAGTCTGGCAATCTCTTCCTTTAATTGGCATGTTTAGACCATTCATATTTAATATGATAACTGATATACTTACCATAATGGTTAATTTTATATGTCAACTTGGCTAGGCCACAGTGCCCAGATATTTGGTCAACACCATTGTGAAGATATTTTTCAGATACAATCAACATTTAGGTTAGTATATCTTGTTGTTATTATTGTTGTTTGTAGTTAAATTATTTATTATTATAAGGTCAACACCCATGTACCCAGCACTCTAGTGATGAGCTAGAATGGCTTTTATCCTAAAAACCTTCCCCACGTTATTGCCTGCTGTACACTGAATATTTGTGTCCCCATCAAATTCATATGTTGAAGCTTAATTCTCAATGTGTTGGTATTAGGAGGTAGGACTTGTGGGTGGTGATTAGGTCATGAAGGCAGAGTTTAGAGAGCTCCCTTGCCCCTTCTGCCATGTGGGGACATAGCAAGAAGACAGTTCTCACCAGATACTGAATTTTCTGGCACCTTGATCTTGGATTTACCAGACTCCAGAACTGTAAGAAATAAACGTTTGCTGCTTAAGCCTCCCAGTTTATGTTGCTTTTTCTGTTTTGTTTTGTTTTGTTTTGTTTTGGTTATAGCAGCCCAGACTAAGCCCTGCCTAATCACAGCCCCCTGTCACAGACTCTATTCTGACTTCTATGTTAATCACTCACAGGCATTTTTAATAGTTTTACTACCTATATGTGCCTTTGGGATTTCCTCTTTGGTGAAGTGTCTAAATCAGTAGACGCTGAGTAGAGCATACTATTTTCTGTAATGTGGGTGAGCCTCCTGCAAACAGTTGAAGACCCTAAGAGAAGAAGCCTAAGATCTCTTGGGGAAGGAGAATTCTGCCTCTCAACTGCCTTGAGACTTGAGCTGCAACATCAACACTTCCCTGGGTCTCCAGGCTGCTGACCCACTTCCCAGCCCCATAATCACATGAGTCAATTACTTAAAATAAATATTTTTCTTTCTCTCTTGTCTCTGTCTCTTTCTCTGTCTCTCTCTCTCCACACACACACACACACACACACACAATTGGTTTTGTTTTTCTGAAAAACCCTAATTAACACAATTACATCGAATCTACCATCTTGCTACTTGCTTTCTATTAGGTCAATCTGTTTTTCCCCTTTACCTCCTTTGTCTTCTTTTGCACACACAAATACAGTATTTTTTTCATCATTCCATTTTATCTCCTTTGCAGCATATTTAGTGTTGCTTTAGGATATATAGTATACATTCTAACTTCTCACAGTGCACCTTGAAGTGGTATTATACCATTTAACTTAGCACAGAATGTTATAATGAAATAGTTTCATTTCTTTCTTCTATTGCTATGTTGTCATGCATTTTATTTTCACATATGAAAAATAAAAACAGAGTTCTGGCAACCTAGCTGCTATGGACAAAATTGTGTCCCCTACAAATACAAATGTGAAAACACTAATTCCCATTGTGACTGTATTTGGAGATAGGGCTTTAGGAGGTAATTAAGGTTAAATGAGGTCATAAAGGTCAGGTCTTTCAGTTCTTACTGAACCTTCAATAATTCTTGATTATAGTCTTTTTTACATTGTATAGTAAACAACTGTTCAAAAGTATGTCTCTGACTAGTGTACCAACTCCTTAGTGGCATGGATTCTTTGCCCATTTGTATTGCCTTTCCTTACACAACGGATTGCTTGACCTATAGTGATCTTTCTATGTGTGTTGTTAGAAAAAACACAAAAATCTCTACAAAATAGCTGGCAAGCATTTGCCCAGTCTTCACTAAAAGAGCATTGTGCTGGGGCACCTGGGTGGCTCAGTCGGTTAAGCATCCAATTCTTGATTTCAAGCTCAGGTCATGATCTCAAGGTCGTGAGATGGAGCCCTGCGGTGGGCTCCATGCTCAGTGGGGAGTCTGCTTGAGGTTCTCTCTCTTCTTCTCCCTCTGTCCCTCCCCTCCTGCATGTGCATGCTCTCTTTCTCTTTCTCAAATGAATAAATAAATCTTTAAAAAAAATCTTTAAAAAATCTTTGGACAGATGAACTTATAGGGCATAACTTTGTTCCTATTTAAAAACTTACTGTTAGAAAATTCTTCTCTTTACCAATGCAAAATATCTATCTTTGCATGTTACATTAATGACATAACTCCTCCTGTGGAGCCCCAGAAACGAGAAAGTTCTGGTCTCTCTATCTTATGATACTTCTGCATATGCCCTCATCTTTCCCAGTTACCTTGAACTTTCCTTGGGCCTTTTAGTGACTTCAACAATTTAATCAGATTATATTATTTTTATTCTATTCCCAACATGATCAACAAAATGTCTTCCTTTGTGGGTGCCACTTGTGACTGAGTCCTCTTTAAATAGATATCTAACATCTAATATTATTCCTGGTCTGATTAGTTGCCAGTATTATGGATTCTTACTTTATCTTTCTCCAAAGCTGAAATTTCCACTTTTCATTATTGTGGCTAAAGGTACTAATGTTAGACTTGTGGTCAGATCCGCCACTTGATGCATGTTTACTTAAAAATTGTGAGGTTTTTGTTTTTTTTTTAATGAGATGCTAAGAGCAGATTCTTCTCTCACCAGTGTGTATACAATCTCTCCTACTCAACTTGAGTAGAAATAGAGGAAATCTTTCCGTGTGACCTATTGAGGAAATGGCCATAGACATTCTCCTTAAGAGACAGTCACATCCAGAGACAAACCTGAAAGCTTTCTGCTGAGAATTTTTTTATTGAAGAATGAAATCCATATATTTGCTCCCATAGCCATCCAAGAAGGATTGATTCTCTACGTGGAAGCTGCCAAAGGGAACTCGGTGCCCTTGAGCATCAGGGAGACTCAGCATTGTCCGTGCTTTGCCAGAAAAAGTGCACCACGACTATTCCTACAAGAGAAATAATTTTTTTAAGGGAATGCTGTGGAGATCTTAAATTGAAACTTTAATATTCTTAGATCAAGCCAGCCAAATGAGCACAGAGCGTGAAAGGTAAGTAATTAGTAACTGAGCTCCAGCATGGCAGAAAAAGTAATTCAATGAACTAGTCAAAACCAGTGTTACGAGCCAAAAAAATCTGTAAATATCTCTGTTATCTGCCACTTAGTAATATTATGATGTTGATCAAGTCTCCTTTTCCAGCTTCAGTTTCTTCCTACAATCCACTTTCTTTTTTTCTCTTGCCCTCTATCTCTTTCTTTTTACTTCTTTTTGTAAAATATTATAATTATCAGTGAACCATCTCACTTTTACGCTTTGTAGGAGCATCTTGCTTATTAGGTAGCTATGATGGTTTCTGGCTCGGCGGGAAAGGCTATTTCTGCAAATAGCACATTAAATTCAGCACTTACACAGCAGCATTGCAAAATAAACATTTGTTTGCATAGCTCTGCCCATCAGATCCACAGAGAGGTAAGTATTCCATGGTACATATATCAAATATTGGGTACACTCACTATCCTGCAGTCCAAAAAAAGGAAACAAAGAAAGAACAACTTCAAATTGTTAAATTATAGAAAATGAGCTTTTTTTTTAAAGGCCTTGAGATGTCATTTAGCCCTCAATCCCACATGCAAAAAGACATATCCTCTTCAATTTACAAAATCTGACCCAACCATGGTGGCAATCTTGTCACAGTAAGAGATAGCTTAGCTTGAGTTTAGGGCTTCCCTCTCACTCATTCTCCACCGGGTACTGGTGAAGAGAGTACATCCAGTGGGTCTATCTTTTTTTTTTTTTAAGATTTTATTTCTTTATTTGACAGAGAAAGACACAGCGAGGGAGGGAACACAAGCAGGGGGAGTGGGAGAGGGAGAAGCAGGCTTCTGCTGAGCAGGGAGCCCAATGGGGGCTTGATCCCAGGACCCTGGGATCATGACCTGAGCTGAAGGCAGATGCTTAACGACTGAGCCACCCAGGCACCCCCCAGTGGGTCTATCTTGTGCTTAATTTCCAAACCAGTCCTCTCCTCACCACACAGTTATCCACTTTATTCAGGCCCACCAGATGTCCTGCCTGCATAATTGCAGGTGTCTGCCAGTTTGCTGCCCAGCGTCCATGCTTAGCTGAGATTTCACTCACCCTTCACACTCATGTCAGAGTGATCTTTTAAAAACCAAATCAGAACTTTTTTTTTTTATTAGTTAACTGATTCCGCATCTACAGAAAGTCCCCTCATGAGCTGTGCTTACTTCTCTCACCTGCTCTGCCTCTAACTCCAGCTGAACTTGAGTGATATTCCCGGAGTGTTTCCTGCTCCTATACATCCCTGTGCCTTAGCTTAGGCTGTTTTCCTATCTTACCCGACCTTACCCACTGGAGCCATCAAAACAACTCCTAAGACTCCTAGACCTCCTTAGAAATCAGTTTAACTCTTTTTATAACAGTTTCATGACAACATTTCTCTCCCTCACATTGGGTCAGATGCCACCCCTTAAAATGAACTGTCTTTACTACCACAACCCCATGTTTTTATTTCTCTTGTCACATTCCAACCTCTATTAAAATTATTGACATCCATTCACATAGCTCTTTACTCCAGAAGTGTCTTTACATTCGTTCTCGAGTTTTTTTTTTGTTTGTTTTTAAAAAGATAACTTCCTTTATTGTTATGAGAGTGTCCTCGAGTCCCTAATGTCCTCTTCTTAACCTGCTAATTCGTTGCAGTGTTAGAAAACAACCACATGTATACCAATCTGACCCAATTAAGGGCTATGAGTAAAATTTGTGGAGTTTTCCTCTGGAGAAGTAAATTAACTGTGTTCAGGTCTTTTGTTTAGGCTGGCCACATGACTTACCTATGACTATACATACTCACAGACAATTTCTAAAATGTCTATTTTAAAACTTTCATAAAGTGAGGAATTATTGTAACATTTTATATTAAGAATAAATAAAATTTCTGTGTATACTTACACATTTATTATCATGAAGTTTTCTGACTTGAAATCCTTTGTTTCTGAAAGAGAAGATTTTCATTGAATGGATAATGCATTACTTGGCATTTCACAATCCACAGAGTAAAATACTGTCATATGTCATTCTGTATTCTCTGTCCTGTACTGAGAATGAGGAGCTCTGGTTAATATTCTACCCAGGTTGGCTAATATTGACCATTAACACCTTTGGTGGATGATCATTTTGTAAACAAATAAAAATATAAGAAAATAAGATCAACACTAAGAGGAGATTGGGCATTTTAAAAAAATTAGTCCATGAATATTCAGATGAAAATCAAAGGCATAATATAGTGTGAAAACATTTTTTGCAGTTAAGAAAAAGAAACTATGTTCCAAATCCATCTGTGGCACTTGTAGTCTGTGTAATTTTGTTACAGTCACTTCTTTCTATAAGATTTCTGTCTTCTAAAAGGAGGGTATGAAATGATAAAACCAGTAAAATCTCGTGTTTAGTCTCTTGTGTTTTTATTAGTACATGAGTTTGCGTATCCTGAGAGACTTTCTTCTTCTTCTTTTTTTAAAGATTTTTATTTATTTATCTGACAGATAGAGAGACAGCAAGAGAGGAAACATAAGCAGGAGGAGTGGGAGAGGGAGAAGCAGGCTTCCCGCTGAGCAGGGAGCCCGACATGGGGCTCGATCCCAGGACCCTGGGACCATGACCTGAGCTGAAGGCAGACGCTTAACGACTGAGCCACCCAGGCGCCCTGAGAGACTTTATTCTGAATAACACTTGTTATTACACTTGACTATAAATTTTCAGAAGGGTTAGAAAAGAAGGGAGAAAAAGATGAGAAGGAAGAAGAGCTCATTTCTGTAAGTATGCAGTCTGTATTAGCTGCATAGCTAAGATTTGATGTGTTTTATCACCGTGGATCCTAAACACTATTAGAATTTCCAGCTTACAGATGAGACGACTGAAGCATGAGGTAGATTGGGTATTTGCCTAATGTCACACATCTCCTAAGTGCAGTCTGGATTCTAATGCAGATGTGTGACTCCAAAGCCTGTGATTTTAATCACTAATCATAAAGTAGTGAATTCCAATTCCTGGAATGGCTGGTAATAACCATTCTTTCATTCTCCTAGAAGCTGAGATGTTTACAGTGAGGAACTCATATGTAATTTGCGGGCTACTGGTGGTGGGGGTCCCAACTATCCATTTGTACTTTCAATCTCCTCCCTAGACTTTTCCAGATAATCATAAGAAGCAACATGGATTTTCTCTGGGGTAGGAAGGATAGATCAAAGTTTTGTAAATAGCACCCATGGCAAAGAGCCTACATAGAGAGAGCTGTCTTTTGAGCTCTCATTATGCAATAAGAAAGACACAACAGAAGATTATGGAACTTTGACCAAGATACATTTTCTGCCTGAGACTCAGCTTCCTCAAATGTAATGTGGGAATAAAAATGTCTATAGGTAACAGCTAATGCCTGAGGAATAGTGTATAATGTGAATGAGAATTTGGCTGGATAGCAAAGAAATACATATCTCCTTTGAGATATAGCTAAATTTATTTGTTTATTTTTTATTTGAACAAAGCAATGCCCAAAGGGTATTGGAGGAGCATAACCAAAGGTAGGATTTATCAAACCACATTGTTATAAACCAAGCAGATTTTGGCCAATGTGGACTTCATGATCTTTAAAAAAAAGAAGGGATCTAAACTGAGTATGATACTTACCGAGTTAGCATGCAAAACATGCATTCATTACTGTAAGTCTTATGATCTGTGCCACATATTGGATCCAGGTGCCTTGGGCATGCAATCTCAGAGCCTTTTGTGTTGTATTTGGAGCAGTCCACCTATAATTGGAAAAAAAATAATGGCCTACATTGTCTTCCTTCAATTCTGTAGTCTTTCTCATATCAAGTTGGTAAGACAGAGAAGAGAGTGGAAAGAGTACTAGCCTCTTCAACTTTTTAGCAAACATGTCTAGAAGACCTTATGTGGATCAGATGCTGTGCTACGGGCAGCTAGGTCAGACAGGTCAGACATGAAACATTCTGAAATTAGAGTTAGCTGTTTAAGAAGGAAATGTTAGTCTCTCCTTTTTGAGTTACAGTGAGAGTACAATGGAATAATGAAAGTGAAAAATACTCAGAAAAGTTTGAAATGACGCCAAAAGTAACAGTTTACTTTATCTGTTGTTCTCCTTTTGCAAGGAGATTCCTTTTGCGACCTTTAAAGAAAGAACCACCACCAGGAGAAGCAGAGTAGGAATGGTTTTACCTCCCTAGGAATTATTTCCACCCACAGTGAGCCAGCTTCATTACTTTCACAGCTCCGTTTACACATCAGCTCCGATTTCATTTTTACCAAGACCCCACAGAGAAGGTTACACTCACCTTTCTTCCCACTACTTGATCACCGGAAGACAGTGGCATGAGAGCATTTGAAGAGAAGGAATCAGAGAAAGAGCAAATTCCACAGTTAGAGATGCAAGGCTGAATTCATTGTTCACAGTAACTAAAACCCGTATCTGCCATCCCTGGCCCAGGCCAGACCTAAGAGAGGTCTCTTCTTTACTCAGAGCCAACTCAGGATGAAGCCAGAAATATGTGTGATTCTGATTAAAAAAAACAAAAACAAAAACAACATGGGGGAAATCCCTGGTCATTGGAGAAAGGGCTGTCACAGGAATTCCTGTGAGCAAGCCCAGGGTAGGGTTGGGTGAAGGTCTCAAAGCTGCGTAAGTTGTTTCTGAAAGGCAAGTCAGAAACCTGGTGTGGATCAGGAACTAAGCAGGTTGCCCACAGTCCTTTTATTCTTCTTTTTTTAGATTGAAGTATAGCCGAGTCAGTATGTTTCATTAGTTTCAGGTGTACAACACAGTGATTCACTAGGTCTATACATTATGTTGTAGCTCCCATCTGTCACCGAACAGTATTACAGTACTACTGACTATATTCCTTATGCTGTACCTTTTATTCCCATGACTATCTTTTTATTCCTCTTCTCAGTCTCTCTTCCTCTTCTAGAAGGTCTGACCCCCCATCCCCTCTTTGCTAATCAGGCCAATCCAAATAGTTAAGGTCTCAAGTTTTCTTCTGACTTTAACATTCTATCGTTACTGAAGGTTGAACAAACTGCAGTTAACATAAAGCCATCGCTATTCAAAGGAGTCTTAACTCGCCAGGTGGAGACGTAGCCCATGTGGTGGCTACAAGAGCAAAGATGGCAAAAGCAGTGATACTCTCCATAGTGATGAGGAGTGAGGGTGACTGCTCCGAGGCACACATACACGTATATATATACACATGCATAAGGCAGGGTCCCACCCTCCTCAAGATTGATCTTTTCACTGATGATTGGTTGTTAACCCAAGCTAGGATGTTAAGTTTATTTGTCAAGAAAAGCTTCCTTATTACCTTGATTTATGGGCAGCTGGAAGAGTTATACCCTGAAACTCACCTACCAGAACTGTCTTGCATAGTAATCCTCTGGTTTCTTAGCAAATACAACGGCATGGCTATATTTGAGACCAAATAAAATCATAGGTGTAGTGAAGAGAAATAAACAATAAAATGACATGTATAAAGGGTTTCAAGATTATATGAAATGAGGGAAAGTTGAAATAGAAAACAGGAGCCATGAGAACATTTTTGAAAATGTATAGTAGTACACAACATGAATACTTAGCACTATAATACATTTTCTAGAGTTTGAAGATAATTTACCATGTTCTATGAAGGCTTGTTAAGTGACTAAAAAAACTTGTGAAATATGCAGACCAGTATTACTGCTACTTAGCAGATGGAACTACAAACACAGAAAGATTAAGTGCTTTCTCTTTAGTCACAGAGTGAACAGTTGGAAGAGCCAGTTCTCCAGGATTCTAGATCTATACTTCTCTCCTATTTTTTTTTTTACTAAGATATGCTACTTCAATAACAAAACCCAATATTTATATTGAAAATCCAGATTTTAGCATAGTGTCTCATGCTTCTTAAGATTATAACCATGATATTCTGTTTGACACATTCTTCTGTGTCCATATCTATATATATTATGTCCATCCACATAACCAACGTTCTTTCAATAATCCAGGCCTAATGATTTCCAGTTACTTAGCATTTTCATCTCTATCATCTCATGTGGATGACACCATCTCATGTGAAGACATCAGCTCTCTAGAAGATAGAGTTAATACGGAGTTAAGCTAGAGTTAATTCCAAAAGGACAAACTCAAAGATTGGAGGAGTTAAGCAAATTGCCCAAAGCAGACAGCTAATGAGTGATAGAATCTTGACCAAAACCAGATCTTTCCGTTTCAGAACTTATGGTCTCCCAGTAACTGGTTGCAATTATTTCTAATTTTTAAGATGTTTCTCTCTCATTCATACTTTCCATTCTTCAATACCACCTCTTTTTCTCAGAGATAATTCCATAATTTTGGTTTATGCTATTGTGAAATTTGCATACTTGCACCTCACCCATATTTCAGTGCTTGTTCAGCATTTGAAGTATGTATACTATACTGAAATGTGCTCCGGAAACTTTTCTCAATGGCATAAATGATCTTCTTCCCAAGTCATAGTGGAGCATCTGATTAGAGTGACCAAGTTCTGAGTAGATGACAGAAATGAGAAAAATGGCTTAGTGATGGTAGAGCTGGCCAGGTCAGGAGCAAGCACCTGGGTCTGTGGCTTTCAAACTTTTCATTATTGTTATTTAATTAAGAAATGGTATTTTCCCCCTCCCTGAATGTAATTCTATGAAGCAAGCAAGCAATGAGACAGATTTTTAAGCAGTCACTTAAATAGAAGCAAGACAGGATTCAAGAGTGCCTGCATTTCCAGCACATCCCATAAGTTTCCATGCAAATCCATTTGGAAACTGATCTAGAACACACACATACAAGGAAGTTAGGCCCTGGAAGGGAGAGTATTTTGTCCAAGACCTCTCAGTGAGACAGATCCCCAGATTCTAGTACAAGATTTGTTCTGCTATGCCAAATCTTTTCAGATCATTACACAGCCCTGTGTCAGCATGGGATTTCTGCCCCTACTTGCTTTCCCAGAGAACATGAGCAAGTATCTGCCACCTGGGTCCTGGACTCAATTCTCTACTGCTTATTGGATCTCACCTTTCTGACATCCCAAAGGATCTTCCAGTTCAACATGTTCCTAGGAGAGCTTGTTGCTAAATCTCATTTTTAATGGCTTCCCTCCAGTTTCACTTTGTTAATATCTGTCAGTGGCAACCCAATCCAGGAACATTGTAGGAATCTTCATTTCTTCTCTGATTTTCACACTCACACCCAATCTCTCACCAACTAGGTTTTGAGTGTGTGCCTTCCTCGCCAGGAAGAATATAAGTGTTGTTTGATTGTTTATTATTTTTTTAAATTCAGAGTTCAAGAATAATAGCTTATAAATCTACCTCTAAAAAAAAATCTACCTCCCATATTTCTTCCTTTTGGAAATTTCCACAGGGATGACAGAGAATTTAACCCTGTCTACAAATTCTAATAAGACTGCATTTTTCTTTCTTCCTTTTGCCACTACTCAGTAACTTTCTAAAGATTTAATGCTCAGGAAATAAGTCAATCAGAGAAAGACATGTATCATATGACCTCACTGATATGAGGAATTCTTAATCTCAGGAAACAAACTGAGGGTTGCTGGAGTGGTTGGGGGGTGGGAGGGATGGGGTAGCTGGGTGATAGACATTGGGGAAGGTATGTGCTATGGTGAGCGCTGTGAATTG
>NW_028022535.1:0-656 GCF_054177405.1 Leptonychotes weddellii
ACCTTAAGAAGGGAAACCAGACTATGTAATGCTAAATACCACACTCTAATAATCAGTGTAAAGCGTTTACTGCTCCCCCAAGTCTTACTAAAAGCATCTTCTCTATTCATCTACAAGACTCATAAGAAGAGAAGAGCTATTTAAAAAAGAAAAAAATGCAAATGGCCTTAAACATATGAAAAGATGTTCAATTTCTCTCATAAGAGAAATGCAGTTAAAGCTGCACTGAGATACGATTTCTCACCTATCAAACTGGCAAAAACCCAGAAGTTTGACAATATGCTCCACTGGCAAGGCTGTGGGGTAAGTCATTATCCTATACTGCCAGGGAGAATTTCAAAATGGTATAATCCCTATGGAGGTGAATTTGGCAACATCTAGCAAAATTACACATGCATTTACCTTCTGACCATGTAATCCCCTTTCTAGGAATCTTTCCCAAAGATATAGTAGGAAAAATAGGAAAAGACTTATGCACAAGGCAATAGCACAATTTGTAGGAGCAGAAGACTGAAAGCAACCCAAATGGTTCATCAAGAGAGAAGTGGTTGAATAAATAAACTATAGTACATCTATTCTAAGGAGTACCATGCAGCTAGAAAAAGGACATAATATCCTTCTAGATAGCTAGCTCTAGGAGAAGCGTTAAGTACAAA
>NW_028022536.1:0-656 GCF_054177405.1 Leptonychotes weddellii
CTTGGGGAAATCACCATTAAGTTGAGATCTGGATCAGAGACAACCACCACCTTCATAATTGTTGATCTTGTCCACTAACATCTTCTTTTTAGTATTTTCTGTCTTTTTGCAGTGTGGCTATGTGGGATAGGATATGTGTCTATGTATGATATTAGGATATGTGGGGTGTCTGTGTGTGTGTGATTTCCTTCTTATATTTTAAAAGATCCAAAGTCTCCTTATGGTTTTTCAAGTGATTACATGGTCATGTCTGTCTCTTTGCCACAGGATAAATGTCATATGCAGAAGTTTAGCTGCTCAGCCTCTTCAAGACTGGCATACATCTTGGAAGAACCAACCCACCATATTTACAGTGTTATTCTAACAGTGAACCACACTTGCACACTTACCATTTGGATCATGGCATATTTTATTTTTGAAATACACTGAATTATATTTTTATGTGTAATTTTTAGTTTTATACCTTAATATTCGTAAGTAAAGTTGGTTCATACATTTCCATTATTGCTGCTATCTTTGTAAATTTTTGAGTGTCATAGTTAAAATAGCTGTGAAAATATCATCTATCAGGGATCTCTTTTTTTTTTTATTCTTATGTTAATCCCCATACATTACATCATTAGTTCTAGATGAAGTGTTCCATGATTCATTGTTCG
>NW_028022537.1:0-656 GCF_054177405.1 Leptonychotes weddellii
CCCATCTCCTTCCCTCCGAGCCTGCCACCATCTTATCCCATCCCCCATTCAGCTGTACAAAACAGTTCAATTTTCATTTGTTGTTATCTTACCTTGAGTGGATGAAAAACAAGAGAAGGAGTTTCGTTTATTATTTTCGGGCTTGGGGCAATAATCACGCTCTGCTTCCCAAGCTGGTTTGGACCCAGCTAAGCACTAGGACAGGAGTTGAGCAGATAGAATCATGGAAAGTGTGGCTCGGAGGTTACCACATGGGGCTGCCTCAGCCCCCCTTCTCTACATTTACCCTCCAGGTCCAGACAGACGTGGACAAGCGCAGGCCAAGCGCAGACCTCCCCTCTAGGGGCAGCCCTTAAGGGTCGGTCCACATTCCTCATTCCTTCTGCCCCATCTCTGGCCAGAAGAATGATTCCCTAGGGCGTTGTTAGAGCTATCTCTGGGCGCATGGTGGATTGAAACTCCCGGTTGAGCAAGACCTGGCTAGAAGAGTAAAAGCAGAAATAATTTTGTAAGTGTTAGTACACCCCCGCCCCGTCCTCTGTAGCAGGTGATATAGAGGAGTTGAGAGGACAGGGACCAGACTCCCACATCACAGACCAGACCTTAGGAGGAAATAAGAAAACGAGGTGCCTGATGTGAACACTCAATTCATTAAA
>NW_028022538.1:0-656 GCF_054177405.1 Leptonychotes weddellii
GATTTATTCCTGGGCTGCCAGGTTGGTTCAACATCTGCAAATCAATGTGATACAATACATTAAGAAAAGAAAAAAACAAGAACCATATGATCCTCTCAATAGATGCAGATAAAGCATTTTACAAAGTACAGCATTCTTTCTTGATCAAAAATCTTCACAGTGTAGGGATAGAGGGTACATACCTCAATCGCATTATAGCGATCTATAAAAAGCCCACAGTGAATATCATTCTCAATGGGGAAAAACAGAGCTTTTCTTGTAATGTGAGGAACACTGCAGGGATATCCATGATCACCACTGCTGTTTAACATAGTAGTAGAAGTCCTAGCCTCAGCAATCAGACAACAAAAAGAAACAAAATGCATCTGAATTGGCAAAGAAGAAGTGAAACTCTCACTTTTTGCAGATGTTATGATACTTTAGGTGGAAAACCCAAAAGACTCCACCCCAAGACTGCTAGAACTCATACAGGAATTCAGTAAAGTGGCAGGATATAAAAGCAATGCACAGAAATCAGTTGCATTTCTATACACCAACAACAAGACAGAATAAAGAGAAATTAAGAAGTCGATCCCATTTACAATTGCACCCAAAACCATAAGATACCTAGGAATAAATCTAACCAAAGAGGCAAAGAATCTGTACTCAGAAAACTA
>NW_028022539.1:0-656 GCF_054177405.1 Leptonychotes weddellii
GAGAGGGAGAAGCAGTCTCCCTGCTGGAGCCTGATGCGGCGTTCAATCCCAGGACTCTGAGATTATGACCTGAGCTGAAGACAGACGCTTAACCAACTGAACCACCAAGATGTCCCCCGATAACTACTTTCTAAATATGTTTTACCCTATTCTTGCTCATGCTCACAAATGAGAACGTGAATATGCTTTAAAGAGACAAAATAAGGATACTGTATACTGTAACTTTAATAAGCTTCCCTCTTTTGCAATAAAGATAATAGAAAACATTCCTCTAAGCACTGATGATATGCAAAGCCTTTTGCTGTTTTATGGAGTTCTCGAAACCATGGTCCAAGGTCATTATTTTTGTAGCGTTCATTTTTCAATCAGGAAAGTAAAGCACAGACAGGTTAAGTAACTTGCCTGTTAGTGAGAGCTGACAAGTAATGGAGCCAGGACATGAAAACTGGCAGGGCTGCTGGCCTTATCACAACTACATGAGTCATACTTCCTCTCTTAATTAAACATCCATTTGGTCATTCATTAAATACCTATTTACTGAGTGCCCACTGTACCCATCAATGGAGATACAGAGATCTTGGACTCAAGGAGTTACAAAACAGGGGACATCACAGCTCTAGAAAATGTCCCTGCAGTGTGGTAAGAACTCAGAAATT
>NW_028022540.1:0-656 GCF_054177405.1 Leptonychotes weddellii
AAGAGACAAAACTGCCCATCCATGTGGACCTCACATGTACCCCTAGGGATTTGCCATAAATGATATAGTCCCTACTGACTTCTTCCAGAATCATCCAGGATTTCCTGTTTGCACTCCAGCAGCCAGACCCAGTGGTGGTGTGTGCTCTGCTGGGCCCCCCTGGTCCCCATCCACACTCTTTTTCGGGGGGGGGGGGGCGTTGTGCCTCAGCCCAGAGTTCTTTCTAAGAATTTATTTCAGTCAAGAAAACAACTCCGGAGTCCATATATATTTAGTTAGTTTTCAGCTTTTACCTTCTCTCCCTAAGCCTTTCTCCTCCTTCTGATGCTTCTCTGCCTTCCCTCACAGCCATTCTCATGGTCAGAACTTCCTCACACACGTGGAAAATCGGAAGCGAACGCAAAGCTAGAAAGACTCAGCCATCTGGGGAGTCTTTATGCCTGCATGTGTGGGATGCACGTGGCGGGGGAAAGAGGATGTCAGCACCTTCATTCACCAGCTAGTGTGACCTTGAGCAGGTTCTTAAAGAGCACATGCTTCCACAGCTGCCGAGTGGGTGTCCTAGTCCCTCTTTGGTTGGCTGCTATGAGAATTAAATGGGGTCAGGTAATTGCTCGTTGTAGTGCTTGATGCAAAGAAGATCCTCCATCAGTCAC
>NW_028022541.1:0-656 GCF_054177405.1 Leptonychotes weddellii
GCAGACGCTTAACGACTGAGCCACCCAGGCGCCCCAAGCTATAGCATTTTCTTGAATATGACACTACCATTTAACTTTAGAAATATTTTATGTTTGGAAGTCATAAATCTTGGCATAGAAATGAACATAAGTTTATAAAGAGAATTAAAAAATAACAGCAGGAATAACCAATCATCATTCAAGAAGTATTATTATTATTTTTTTTTTTGAGAGAGCGTGCATGGGCCCATGAGGGCGGGAGTGGGGGCTGTTAGGCAGAAGGGGAAGGGGCAAGAGGAAGAGTAGACTCCACAGCATGGAACCCTGTGCAGGACTCAATCTCATGACCCTGAGGTCATGACCTGAGCCAAAAGCCAGAGTTGGAGGCTCAACTGCCTGAACCACTCAGGTGCCCCTATTATTACTATTTTTTAATGTGGTCTTTGCTGTGGTCTGGCTGGAACTATGGGATAAATTTAGAGTAGATGAAAGCTGTGAGCTCCTCATTTGTCTTCCAGCTATTTGAGCTAGCCAGTTTCATGACAGCATTAAGTTTAATAGTGAGGGTGTGGTTTGTTTTCAGTATATTCAGGTTTTAAATAAGGCCACAGGCACTTAACAAACCATGATTAGCCTGTCTGACAGGTTGACTAAATGATTTCCCAGAGGATTGGTAT
>NW_028022542.1:0-656 GCF_054177405.1 Leptonychotes weddellii
CACTACTGAAAATTAATTGGTGAAAACTTAAAAGGCTTTTAAACTGAAAATTCCTTTTTTGTATGACAGTAAGATATTTGTTGCTGATATATATCTATATCTTTCTTTTTTTTAAAAAAATATTTTATTTATTTATTAGAGAGAGCATGAATGGGGGGGAGGGGGCAGAGGGAGAGGGAGAAGCAGACTCCCCGCTGAGCAGAGAGCCTGACACGGGACAAGGAGCTTGATCCCAGGACCCCGGGATCATGACCCAAGCCAAAGGCAGACGCTTAACCGACTGAGCCACCCAGGTGCCCCTGTATCTATATCTATCTATCTATCTATCTATCTATCTATCTATCTAATCTATTAGTCTATCTCTTTCTCATATTTGAAAGTTGATTTCAGCAAAATAATTAAAGATCCTGCTAAGTGATTATGTAGCATAGATTTGCAGTCAGGATTCTCTCAGTAATAATGTTTTTAAATAATCTGTTTAATAACTGTCTTAATTGACTAGCAGGTAATAATAAATAAATATTGTCTATACATTGGCAACTCAACAGAGAATAAGTTCATATTCAATTTATCCTGTAAATTTTGAATAAACAGAGGAAAAATTATATATATATTTAAAACAGATGTTATTTATTTATTTATTTATTTATTTATTT
>NW_028022543.1:0-656 GCF_054177405.1 Leptonychotes weddellii
ATCCTGAGATCATGACCTGAGCCCAAGGCAGATGCTTAACCATCTGAGCCACCCAGGCGCCCCTCAGTGTGAATTTCTGGTGCTCCTCTGGAGTGCTCCATGGAGCTCTGTCTCTCCTAGTACTGATGTTGATGGATCATGGGACACTTAGAGCAGAGTGAAGCCTGTTTTGATAGATTATGGGAACTTAGAGCTGAGTCAAGCTTGTGATAATTTTCTACCCCTTCCTGAGAAACTAATTGCACCATGAATGGAAGGATGTACAGAGGGTCAACTATAACTTAAACCTCTACAGTTGATGTCTTAAGTAGGGATGTGGATAAAAATAACCAGGTTTCTCCCCACATACTGTAGCTCATTGGTTCTTTTCATTAAGTTTCTTAAGAAATTTCATGTGTAAATTCAATGTATCTATCTAAAAGCATTTCCCACAGAAGCAATCCTTCCACATCCTTTTTCTTGTTCTTTTCTTACCATTTGTTTGAATGGTTGCTATATATTGTCAAGCCTATCAGTTATATGAATATCACAAAAAACATTGTAAAAGCTGTATCAAAACATTCTTGGGTAAATTTCAATTATATTTAAATGAAATTGTCTTAAAATCTATTGCTAATGTGAACATATATTCTACATGTCTGATTTCTTCATCTTTC
>NW_028022544.1:0-656 GCF_054177405.1 Leptonychotes weddellii
TATTACTGTAGTAGTGTCAAATTGCCTGAGAGTGATAATAGTATGTAGAAGAATGCCTTTAGAAGATATATGTTGACGTTTAAGAGGTAAAGCATCACAACGTCTGTAAATTATTTCAGTAAAAACTATATAGATATGTTCCATAGGTAGAGACATGCATGTGTGTGTTTGGGTGCCCATGAGTGTGTATATGGAGAAAAAAAGAAAGCAAATATGGCAAGAAGGTAACAAATGAATCTAGGTGAAGGATGATATACAGGTATTCTTTGTATTATTCTTTCAACTTCTCTGTTGGGTTAAAATCTTCCAACATAAAAGAGTATGATAAAATAGAAATAATACCCAATAAGATTTTTTTCTGAACTCTTAAAATAATTTGATTTGGTATATAGTAATTTTGTATAAAGTATTAGTAATACTTGGAAATTTGATAAAGATGCCACACACTGTGGGGGTTCTTTCTGAATTGGCAAAATTTTATGCCTTAGGATAGTCTCACTTTATGTTGTTATTTCTAGCATGAGTATTAAGCTTTTACTTTTGTAATGAAAAGTGGATAAACAGATGGAAACAAAGAAGAATGAGGGGGAAAAAAGAAAAAGGAGAAAAGAAGGAAAAGCATGTTTCCATATTTTCATTTATTACTTCTGTATCTA
>NW_028022545.1:0-10923 GCF_054177405.1 Leptonychotes weddellii
AAAAAAAAATAAAAATTTCTAGTCACATACTAAGAATGAAAAGCAATCGATTTGTTCTTTGGCAGGCTTTTAAAAATCCTCAGCACCTCCTGTCTCCAGCTCGGTGGAGAACAGCTATGTGACTGCAAGGTGTCTGGTTCCTCCCCTCCACAAGGGGTCTGGTGCTCCTGAAAGTCCCTCAGGTTCGAAGATTTCACTGGCCCTACTGCCAAATGTCACATTATCGTTGACAATTCCAGAAGTAGTATTTATAACTTTAAAAAATTATAGACAGGGACGCCTGGGTGGCTCAGTCGGTTAAGCGTCTGCCTTCAGCTCAGGTCATGATCCCCGGGTCCTGAGATCGAGTCCCACATCCGGCTCCTTGCTGAGCAGGGAGCCTGCTTCTCCCTCTGCCTGCCTCTGTCTCTCTCTCTCTCTCTGATAAATAAATAAAAATCTTAAAAAAAATAAATAAAAAAAATAAAAAATTATAGACAGCCATTCCCCCAATCATCAGCCTTCTATTCTCCCATTTCAAATTCTCTAAGACCGCGCACTGATATCTTTTTACTTCAAACTGACAACTGCTTTTATTTTCTTACAGTGCTTATTCTTGAGACTTCCCTCCTGTGTAAGTGAAGTCCCCCTGTGTTCTCATTTATTTCATCTTTCTTTGAGTGCATTTCTGGTTGTGCTATTGAACCAAGGAGATTTGACCTAAATAAAGTGCCAATTTGGGAAAGAAACATGAGGAAAAGGGAGGAATGGTGACAGTCATAAATGATAATGAGCAAACGCAGTATTGGGGGGGACAGTTCAGTCTCTGCTTTAATTAAGCTGCATGCAAAAGGAACACCCTTATATTCTACTTTTCAGTATATCCTCTTCAAGCACATATACAGGGCCGATTACTGACTCTTTCAGAAAATGTTTTGAACACCGTATGGTTTTCAACTTCGTGAAGGTGGTTCTCCCTTTTTATTTGTCTTGAAAACTGAGAGTTACCAGTTGGTTTTTCATCACCAAATTTTCTGATTTGCAGAAATAGCAAAAACAATAGCAAAATAGTACAGTTTGGGGGCAAGGATGACATTTTCTCCTTAATGAGAAACCCACGAGTCACAGAAGCATTGACGGTCCTGTGACTTAGAGACACCCTCAGAGGGTCCCCAGGTTGGGTGGCTCCCATTGCTTGAAAAGTCAAATGATGCAGTTCTTTAAAAAAATTTTTTAAACACAATAGGATTTAGAAATTGTATATCTGGGTAACATGCCCGAAAGAGTTGAAAGCAGGGTCTTAGATATTTATACGCCCATATTCATAGCAGCGTTATTCACAACAACCAAAAGACGGAAGCAACCCACGTGTCCATCAATGGATGAATAGATGAGCAAAATGTGACATATACATAGAACAGACTATTATTTAGCCTTTTGAAGGAAATCCTGACACAGGCTATAACACGGGTGAACCTTGAGGACATCGTGCTAAGTAAAAGAAGCCAGACAGAAAACGGACAAACAGTACACAATTTCACCTATGTGAGGGACTTGGACTAATAGGAAGCAGAAAGTGGTTGCCAGGGGCTGGGGGCTGGGGAAGATGAGGAGTTACTATCTAATGGTGTAGAATTTCAATTTGGAAAGATGAAAAAATCCTGGAGTAGATAGTGGGGACGGTTGCGGTAAGTTTCATGTTATGTGTATTTACGGCAACACAGAGAAAGTAAGACAAGTTCAACTCATCCTCCTGGAAGATGATAGAGCTTGTGTTCTGCCAATCGCGTCTGGTGCCGCATTGTGGTTGTTACATCGGGTAAATATAGAGACTGGATAAATCATTCGTTGGACAGCCCTGAGAGACAGCTCTGTCAGGTGAGGTGCTCCAGTCACATATCTGGCTGCTGAGAAGCCCTATCAGGATGTTTTGACTCATTACCCTGAGCCTTCATCAGCTGATGAAACTAATTTTTTTTCATCAACTGATTAAGATTCAAGATAATGAGTCAAAACATGCCAGTAGTAATTCCCAACAGTGTTGAAGACAGGATGTTAACTTTTCCACACACATACATGCTCGCAGACAGCCACGAGATGAACCAACGCAGCCTACCGCATGTGGAAAAGTTCATTTCATTACTCGAAGGGGTGGCAATTGCCCCCCACAGCTAAAGGAGAGAAACAAAAAAATAGCTGACCAGACAATTGAGTTGAATGCTAATAATTTTCATAGGAAGAGAGAAATCGCATGACATTAACTTATGGGAGGACACAACTGGAGGAAAGAAAAGAGAAATCACACAGGAAATTGCCATGCGCAAATTTGAACGGATTCTAGGAAAACCCAAATTCCAAATGCTTTGTGCTTCCTCCTGAATCAACAAATGCACTTCAGAGTGTTTTTGATGGCAACTGTATCTAAGCTCAAAGTTCCAGGAATTTTCCACAACTGTTCTGCATTCTGGGGGCCTTTTGTCTGACTACAGAATATTGAGTTTTACCAACAAAAGCATTTGATTGAATACTATCCCCCTTAATATCAGATATATATGTATTTTAAATTCCATTAGGCCTCCATTGGGAAACCACCTAATATTTGGAATGCATTGCTTAATGTGCTAACTGATCTTATTTGCGTGTGGGGCTCACTGTCAGAGAGACCAGAAGCATAGTGACAGTTATTGCTGTTGAAAGGATTCTAGAAGGGGTGTGAGCAGAATGGTTAATGGGCCAGGAGTCAGGGACTTAAGTATTTCCTAAATCTAGTAACAGGCCAGCATTCCAAAGGCCGAGGAAGATCGGACATCAAATCTTATACGTATCAGCCTAGGTTTATCTCTTTCAGTAGTTCGAGTAAATCAACTTATAAGATCTGCTAAGCCAAGTGCCCCTTTAAAAATATAATAAATGTTAAAACATGGCAGGAGCTAGTCTCAATGGCAAAGTGAAAGCAAACAGTTTACTCTGAGAACAAACAATGGCTCTGATCCTAATTCTTTGAATTGCAACAACTGAGAAGTCATGCTTTTAAATGCAAGAGTCAGAACAGCAAAGGGCCCGTGTTCTCCTGTGCACCATTAAGGAACACTTCTACCTACAGCCCCGCTGTTGATGGCAGGCTCTCTGAAAGCCTTCTTGTGGGAACACTTTGTCAGAATTTTGTCTGAGGTTTTGGGGGAGGGAGAAGCATAGTGCTAAAAAGATGAAAACATTCTTTTTTCTTTTTTGCTTCCTCCCCCCAACACCCCCCCTCCCCCGGAATTCCTTCCTGACTGCTCTATTTCTGCTGTTTTTCTGCCTGTCACTTGCAGGAGACACCATCACTCAGCTTATTAGGAAGGCATCCCTCCTACTATTGTTCCAGATAAAATGTGCTGCTTTGAGGTACCACCTCTAAGAGACCAACTTACGCACGCGTTGAGTGAGGGTCTTAACTGATGCACGATTTACTACATGAAGCCAAACTTTGCTTGGATAAGCTGAAATGTTATGTTGAGGAAGAGCCCTTTCCATGGTTTTACGGGCTTGTCTTTTCATTGGGGGCCTACTTTTACTAACTGTATAATTGGTGGCACGGTTCTTCCATCATAAACATTGTTATCAGTTAATTAAACTTGAAATGCAGCTTTGTTCCACAACATGTTTTGTCAGATTGTTTTCCTTATTTATTTATCATCATAAAATTTTACTTGGTGACTGGCAGCTTCTCAGCCCTCCAATAATAATATAAATCAAAACATAAGATTTTAGTCTTCGTGCAATTTCCTTTTGGTCTGAAAATATGAAACCAGATGTTTTTGGCATGCTAAAGATGCTTTTCATCTTTTTTTAGATTCTTTCAGTGCAAAGTAAATGCATTTTTAAAACCAACTTATGAAAGTTAAATTTCCTTTGTTCATCTTAGAGTAGTCTGGTTTGCATTGATGCAGTGGCATTGAGAGACCTTTTAGATAACATACTGAATTTCTTGGAGGAATTACACATGTGGAGATGAAAGCTCAAAGGGCAGCAGAAATTGTATTAATAGCAGATCAGAAGACCATGAACCGTGATTCACCAGAGTCCTACCGAGCAGCATGCCTAAAGGTGGAGGTTCAGGTTGGCCAACAACCAATGTGATCTTGACTCTCTCTATATTATTGGGGTGAGGTGCCTAATTTGTTCACATAGTTATCACATACTTGTTCCAGCTTGAAAATGTGGGACCCATGAAAGCATGGCCATTGGAATTTCCTGTGACAGTGAATCTCATTTCGGGAGATATTACCTCTATCTCAGCCTAAGGCTATCACTAAAGCATCTAAACATTCCCAGATGGAACCTACTTCACTGATATTAGAGGGATTTGGTGTTACTGGAGAGATGTGGGGTCAGTAAATAGGAGCAGGAATAGAGTGGCACATAGGCTAATTTCATTTGTACGTAGCCTCGGATTGCCATTACGTCCTTAGGCTATTTTGTGGTTTGGGTCTTGGAACCGTTAGGACAGACTGAAATATTTTGGGATCTTGGTGGGGTGGTGTATGGAATTATTTACAATCAGCTTTGCTATCTAAGCTTTGATGTGGTTTGCCCCATCCTCAGCCCCCAGCTTCATTGCATAAATTCCATGGCCCGATGCACCGGACACTTCTACTTTTTTACCACTGCCCCTGATGATCATAGCAATGTGTATTTGTGGAGAGTAGAACTCCCCTGCATTTACTCTGCTTGATTTTTAAGCAAGCTTGCCCAGAGGCAACACTTTTCCACATATTCAGATTTTATGAACTTCCTTATTACTCACTGCGGTTGACTTCCCATCCCCAACAACCCCTTGAATTCCCTGGGTCAAAAGTCAGTAGTGATCCCTTAGTAGCCAAACACAATGTCTTCTTTCAATGACATTGGCCTCTGGACATGGACCTCTTCCTTCCCTTCTCTTGGCTTAAACAAATTAAGCTCTCTTGGTTCTCCTGTTTCTCTTACCTTCCTTCCCAATACTCTCTGCTTCTTCCTCTTTCTCTGCCTGACTCTGAGCATTATAATCTGCACCATTTGACCTTTCCTCTTCTTTCTTCTTCATTCCTTGTAATTTTCTGGGTGTTACATTGGCTCCCATGACCATCTGTGTGCTGATGTCACCCATAATTCAAGCTCTCAGCTTGCTCCTATGCTGAACAACCCAGTATCTAACCTACCCGGTAGAAATGCAGAAAAATTCAGCATAAAAACTTCATCTTTACGCCCCAATCACTGTTTTTCCTAAACAGTTAAGCCTAATTACTATCACCCAAACATCCAAGCCAGAAACCTGTTGCCTACATATACCTTTACATAGATTACCCTATATCTACTCATCACAGACTTCAAATCTACCTTTTTATTTTTTTTAAATTTTCCAATTCACTGTGTGAATAGTAAAAACAAAACAAAACTCCATTTAAAGTAATTAGGGAATATTTGGTTCTCAGGATCTATTTTTGGATAAAGATTCTTGCCATGCTAATTTCAAATCACATGACATAAACCACGACCTTCTCACCAGTTTGACCTTGAGGGACAAAGAAAATGGAAAATGAGATACAAGTTTAACAAATAAAGGGAGGAAAATGGCGAAGAAAAAAAAGACAGGAGGACAAGAGAAAAGGCATTTTCCAAACCATTTTTTTCCTATTTTCTTATTTTTGAGAATGGTACTGAAAAATCTCTTTCATTAGTCAAGTCAGGTGGGTTTTTCTGTTTTGTTTTGTTTTGTTTTTTTCCCCTTATTTCCTCTTTTTCTTCTCAGGTCCTAGGTACATTTACAGTGTTATGGTTTCTACTTTCCTAGCATCTTCCATAGGCATTCCCACTGCCACTGACTCATTTCATGTCCTCACTGCATCACTAATCTACCATTGTTATGTGCCAATCTTTTTCTTATTGACCTTGGTGGACTTTCTAAAAACAAAAGCTGCTTAAAATCCTTTGATGCTGCCTCATTACTGTCAAGTCAAAATCCTCACTTCTTAGTGACATGATCAGAGCCCCATCATCTCCTTGGTGTTTATTTCTCTGCCTTTTCTTTGGCACCCAACATTTAGGTGTGTTGCATGATCGATGTTCTTCAAGTGCCATCTGATTCCCACCCCATCTTTACTAATGCTCTCTTGATGTTCTTCCCTCCCTCATCATCCTCTAACCCCTGCCCAGGGAGCTAAACTCCATGACTTAGCTATAGTATCATTTGCCCCATTTCTCTCCCACTGCTCAGGTAGAACTAACCCAACCCTACTTTTCTTTATTTTTCCTTAAGCAACTTTTACCATCTCCCATCTCTCAGCATCTGTAGCACCATAGGATGCCATTCTGTATGTAGTCTCATGAATTAGACCATAACTCTTGAAGTTCCAGAGCTGTTTCTGGTTCTGTTGGTGTTCTAGTTCTTAGCACAGTGACTGGAACTTAGTAGACCAGGACAATATAGATCAGGGTGCCCATTCTGACTAGCCATGAGAATGCCACACCCTATTTTCCATCCTCTGTTCTTGGAGTCTTGATCCTGGCTCTACCACCTACAGGCCAGCATAACCTCTCTATGTTTCTATTGCATCTTCTGTCAAATGATGATAACATAACACACCTAATAGCACTGATGAAATAATAATAATTTAAAAAGCACAGTGTGTCAAATGTTTAACACAGTGCCTCATGTGCAGTAACTCTTTAAGGAATACTGTCATCAGCTAATCCATATGTGCTTATTAAGTGAAGAAATTGTTAGAAAAAGTATAAGAGGATATCAAGATCTATCAGTTCCCTGAGATTAAGAATCATGCCTTGAGTTTATTGGGGCTTTGTTGTTGATTATGATGATGATGATAACAACAATGATGATTTGTTAATTTTTGGTCCATAGTCTCAGCACAATGAAAAACTCAAAATAAGAATTACATACATGCAGTTGAATGCTAGATCAAAAAGATAATATGTAGGCAAGTTCAAATTTGGGGAGGGGATAAGCACAAAGGGAAATAAAATCAGGTGGGAGAGACAGCTAAGCACAGTGCCCTGAACCCAGTAACCTATGAGCCTCTGAGTGAAGCAGTCACTATTCTCATGATACACAACAGAGAGCAGACTTCAGAATAATGCATTGAATAAGGTAGTGGTAGGAGAGTCTTAATGGTCGCTATCTTTGCTCCTTTTCTTCATTATCATTATTTGAATCTTTTATTTTATCAAAATTTTATAATTGTGCATTAATTATCATAGCATATCTCAGGGTTGCTGTTACCTCTTTACCTCTTGGTAGATGTATCCAGATTCCTGCTTCCATAAAATCCTTGCTAAGTGCCACTTACCCTTTTCAAAGATTAAATCCCTCCCTTGTTAATGAGGTCACTTCTGTTCGTAGATAAAGGAATTTTAAGAACTGAGCTCTAAATCTGCTTTCAGATTTCAGAAAGTCACTAAGAGGACCTCTATGTCCTGATCATGTTTAAATTAGTCTTCTAGCAAACTTTATTGTGCACCTACTGTGAGTAGGAGAGTAGAACCATATTTCCTGCTAAATAAATTAAATACGACTTGTTTGAACTGCATTAATAAATTTGAATCATGTTATAGGATAGCCGTGGGAAACTTCCGAAACCTTCTTGATCTCACTGTGAAATATATTTATAGTCTTCTCATTGGAAGCAGACTCCTTAGCAGGCTTCCCATTGGAAGTGGGCAAATTGAACAAAGGTCAACCGCAAACCTACCTAATACTGCCTAGATTATTTGTCTCTCTGACCTCCAGTACCTGCCCCCTCCCTTTCCTCTGTTGCACAGTGGGCTACTGAAAACTACATTTCCCAGAATGCCTTGCTCATTGGTTTCCTGTTAGTTTCAGCCAAAGGAAAGTGGCAGGATATTAGCTGGGTAGGTAGAGGGAAAGTGAAGCCATAGTATTTCTACCTTGTTTCTGTTTTCAGAAGCTTCTCCGGCAGTGGCTTTGCCTCTACCAGAAGTCTGTTCCCACAAAACATGCCTGTCTTCCAAGGACCCGCCCTTAGGACCTGGCACATGGTCCATGGTGGTACATACCTCCTCTTTCACTAGGCCTCTCCAAATCTTTGTGGTGGTAGCCACTTCCTGCAGTTGTTAATCTCTGGATTGTTTCACTTACCCCTATTTTCATCTTCCAACACCTGTGTAATTTGCTTTTGTATTAGACTCCTATAATAAAGCACCAGGGCATGAGCTGTTTTCCTGACAAACCCTGATTAATAGAGCCAAAGTTACCCTATACAGTCTTTGTCATGCACATGGGGTATCTCTTCTTGGTTGCACTTTCAGAGTAAGCTACCTTGCTACAAGCTCTTCAGAGACCACCTTTAATCCTGTCAGAGAAAGGCTTCAGATTGTTTTTATTCTCCAGCCAGTGGGTTTGAGAGTCTCTTTGTTAAGGGCCCACTGAGGTATGCTAGATTGCAATTGCTAAGAAGGAGCTAGCAATGTGCAGACTGCCTGGAGCCTTGGCTTATGATGGTCTCTTCTGGAAGGTGGTTTCTCTGTGAAGAAATATTGTTTTTAATGTGACATCTTTTGGCAAAATAATGTCATCATCTGCCTGAGTTTTTCTCAGCAGTATTGTAGAAGGGCATTCAGCATTTTTATCACAGACTGCATAACCTTCAGGAAGGAAAATAAACATCTAAAGAAAATTCACTCACATATTTGTTGGAGGCCATCAGATATCAAGACCTGGATCACCAAAGGAGGGAACTCTATATTGGTTATCATTGGTGAATTATAAATGTTGTGTTTGGTTTTTTTTTTTTTTAATAGTCAACTAACCACCTTGTCTTTGGTCTTACCTGTGTCCAGGTAATTTTCAATGCTGCTGAAAGAGTGGTCACTCCAAAAACCAAATTTGATCATGGCGCTTAAAACTTTATTGGATTTTTATAGCTTTCAGGATGAAAGCCAAATATTCTAGCTGGTGCTTCAAATATGTAGTACCTACCTTTCTCTGTGGTCACCTGCCTGCTACTTCTGCTCCACTGTTCTTCCCTCTGGAAGCCACAAGTACCCAAAATCTGCCATAATCTTTCATAGACCAACACTTCTGTGTTTTGTGTTCTGTCTATAATAGGCTTCTTCCTCCTTTCCTTTTTTCCCTGACTTACCCCTTGTACTACTCAGGCTCTGCTGATAAGCCACCTAAAAACCTCTATCTCTTCCATCCCTCACCCTGTTTGGCTGAGGGGTCACCCCCCATGGGCTTCTGTAGCATCTGCTGCAAATCCCTACACTTTATATAGTACAGCGATCACTTGTCCACCCGACCAGCTCTGCCACCAAACTAGCAATCTCATGGGTAAGAGCACTCTCTTACACTTCTTCCTTTTTGTCAATGCCCAACATGGGGTTTGGTTTACATCAGACACTCAATACACATTCCCCCATCATCAATGCATAAGAGTTCCAGGTGTTCCACATTCTTACCAACTCTTAGTATTTCTACATTTTCTTTCCCTGAATTTTAGCCATACTAATAGATTTGTAATGATATTCTATTGTCATTTTAATTTGCATTTCCCTGGAAACAAATGATACTGAAAATATTTTAACATACTCATTCACCACTCATAGAGTTTCTTTTGTCAAAGTTTCATTCAGATCTTTGCCCATTTTAATTTATGTTTATTTTTTATTACAGATTTCTAAGAGTTTAATGCACCCAGTTTTGATAACTTGATAAGTGCAATTAATAAGTTGGTATTATATTAAATTTGTTAGAACTTCACAAGAGAACTTCTGTCACAGGGTCTATGGGGCGTTGGTTGATTTTAAATTTTTACAATGGGCAACTATGCCATTATTATGAGTTTAATGAATCACTGACTTTAAAATAATCCTACATTGTATAGAAAGGGGAAATTCCAAATAATATCCAACTACAAAATATTGTTTAACATGTAGCACACATTTTACAATATACACATGATGAAATTTCAGGGCTTTTTTTTTTAAGGGAGGAGCAAAATATAAGAGAATCACAAAATAATGTACTTCTTTAGAAAATAAAATTCACTCTAACTAAAAATGTTCCTCCCTCATTTTAGCAAAGTGCACAGTGGGAAAACATGACACTAACCATTTTCATTTGTTCTAATAAACACATACCTATCCATGAAAGGAATTTGGATCTAAATTATTATTTTTTTTATAGGGAACAGGTCTGTTTCTCATGGATTCTGAACACACCACACAGATAACAGAATTGGTCCTTAATGTTTTGATCATTGCCAGAACAAGCACACTTCCGGATTTATTTATTTTTTTCCCCAAAGGTTGAGTAAGACATAACAAACGTTTCCTGCCATAGGCATGGCATGGTGGTAGGTCGGATACCTGGGTTATATAAATCTTTACACTGAACGTTCATGACATTTCAACTTAGAAGTTCATTCAGTTTGATGACTGAGGCAGCAGGCAATTATGACATTAAACAGTTCACAGACCTTAACCTCAGACCCAAATGGTTTAATATTTTTAATAGCTGACTCTGCCTCTCCCGATGTGCACAGACCAAAGCAGAGTTTAAAACCCTCACCCATCTTAATTGCCCCTGCTTTGTTGCAAGCACCACTGACTGCCTTCTAGTTCCAAATGTCTTCAGTTATTAAAAAATTATCAATAGAAAGTAATAGAAAGTAATCCAGACTTACACTGGCGATACAATTAGCCACATATGCCCTAGTGGAGCATAAAATAAGAAAGATCGTTACTATTACTACTGAAGTGTCATATAGAGGAACGTACTTTAAAAGTGAATCACATTAAAGAACTAAAATCCAACCAAGTAGAAATCAAAAAGACTATTAATGAGGTGCAATCAAAAATGGGGGCGCTAAGTGCTAGAATAAATGAGGCAGAAGAGAGAATCAGTAATATAGAAGATCAAATGATGGAAAATAAAGAAGCTGA
>NW_028022546.1:0-656 GCF_054177405.1 Leptonychotes weddellii
TCCGGCTGAGGCTCTGAGGAGCTTGCAGGCTGCCCTGCCTTCCCTTACAGACCTGCCTCTTGTGGAAGGGCCTTTGGCTGGGGTGGCCTCTTATACAACTGCAGCTCCCCCAGAAAACACGGCACACCCCCGAAGACCAACTTCCACACGAGGCTGAGGCTAGGCCTTCATGACATCCAGGCAGAGCCCTCAGCCTCCCCGCCCCCGTTATCTATCCCTCTAGCTGACATTCCCTACCTTGCTGCTGGGGTGACCTCCCAAATGAAGACCCAATCCCATTGCTGCCTTCCTCAAAATCCATCTATAGTACCATGACTTCAGGATAATATTAAAATGCCTGGCATGAAGTACAAGGTGTTTATGTTCTTGCCTAGCTTTCTAGCATCTTTTCTGGACCACTATCCCACCATAAGCCACCACCTTTCCCTTCAGCCTTACAAAGCTCCTGCATCCCCATGCTCTAAAGCTCTAGAACCTTCTAGGCAAGTGTTAGTTCTTCCTGAAATTCCTTCTCCCCAGCCAACTCTTCCACTTTGCCTGACTCTTTTTTTTTAAAGATTTTATTTATTTTTTTGACAGAGAGAGACACAGCGAGAGAGGGAACACAAGCAGGGGGAGTGGGAGAGGGAGAAGCAGGCTTCCCGCGGAGCAGGGAG
>NW_028022547.1:0-656 GCF_054177405.1 Leptonychotes weddellii
TAAGACCCCAGAGATGAGAAGTGGGGGGCCGGGGAACATCCAGCCCTTTCATCTCCAGGTCTCAAGACCATGGCCGTGTGCCCTGCGGCAAGCCACCTTGTCCTTCAGATTATACAGCTCAGCTCTCGGCATCACGACCGTTTTGCTAGACATCACTGCTGTCTTCGACTAAGACACAAGCACTTCATCTGTTAGCATACGTCACCACTTCAGCAGGCATTTACGGAACGCATTCCTACATTAGCCAGTTGCACTGGGTTGAGAACTGTCCCCCCAAAACCCCTGCCCCCCGGACCCTTGGAACGTGACCTTCTTTGGTAACAGTCTTTTCATATGTGTTCTGGTTAAGATGAGGTCACACGGGAATTGACTGAGCCCCGATCCAATGACAGGCATCCTTTTAAGAAGAGAGAAATCTGGACTCGGGACGGAATGTCGCTCCAAGGGGGACAGAGTGCAGTGATGTGTCTACAAGCCGAGGGAAGGGAGGCCTCCCTGCTAGAGACATCAGGGGAACACAGCCCTGCTAACACCGTGATTTTGCACTTTTAGCCTTAAAACAGTGAGGGAATAAATTTCTGTGGTTTAAGCAACCTAGTTTGTTTTGTTATTGTTTTGAATCTGCACCAGTTACATTACTAAAAGTGTAAGGACTC
>NW_028022548.1:0-656 GCF_054177405.1 Leptonychotes weddellii
CATCTAAAACTAATGATGTAATGTATGGGGATTAACATAATAAAAAAATTAAAAAAAAAAAAAGCCTCTGTGAGAGAGAGCCCAACATAGAAGAACCAAGAAAATGAAGAGAAACTGGGAATTCCTGATATATATATATTTTTTTCCTGATATAAATATATATATCAAGTTTCTTATTCAGCTCTTCCTAAGATAATTCTTTTCAGTTACATGACATAAATTTGTTTTGGTTTAAGCAAGGATCGAGTCTATTTTCCTCTTGAAAAATTTTCCTCTTGAAAAAAGCCCTGATTAATATAAAGAGAGGATGAGATGAGCAGAGGGAAATGAGAAGTTCCCAATTTACCTCCTTCTGGATATATTCTCAGGGACCAGATGCTATTTGGAAGGTTGCAGCATTTAGGAATAGCACTGGCCAACCTTAGCTATTTACCTTACATTATGCAGAGGCTTACACAACAGCAGTTACCCCGTAGAATCAAGAGAAAAGTCATCATGAAATCCTGGGTCCCTTTAGACCATTTCTCAAACTGCACCAATTTAAATACTAGGACAGAGATAGAGGCAGCTTCTATTGCATTCAGGGACCCCCTTATTTTTCAGAACCTCTCACTGCAAAACTCTATTCCTATCTATGCACCTCCAAATGTATTCAA
>NW_028022549.1:0-656 GCF_054177405.1 Leptonychotes weddellii
TAGAATTCCCCTGGGAAGCCATCTGGCCTTTTGTTTGTTGGGAGATTTTTGATTACTGAATCAATTTCTTTGATGATTGTCTATGTGTTCAAGTTTTCTATTTCTCCCTGTTTCAGTTTTGGTAGTTTATAGGTTTCCAGGAATTTACCCATTTCTTCCAGATGGCCCAATTTGTTGGCATAAAATTTTTCATAATATTCTCTTATAATTGTTTGTATTTCTTTGGTGTTGGTTCTGATCTCACCCCTTTCATTTGTGAATTTATTTATTTGGGTCCTTTCTCTTTTTCTTGGATAAGTCTGGCTAGGGAGTTTATCAGTTTTATTAATTCTTTCAAAGAATCATCTCTTAGTTGGGTTGATCTGTTCTGCTGGGGTTTTGGTTTGTTTGTTTCTCTATCATTTATTTCTGCTCTAATCTTCATTATTTCCCTTCTTCTGCTGGCTTTAGGCTTCTAGCTCCTTTAGGTGGAAGGTTAGGTTGTGCATTGGAGATTTTTTTTTGCTTCTTAGGTAAGGCTGTACTGCTATATATTTCCCTCTTAGGACAGCTTTTGCTGCAGCCCAAAGGTCTTGGGCTGTCATGTTTTCATTTTCATTTGCTTCCATGCATTTTTTAAAATTTCTTCTTTAATTTCCTGGCTGACCCTTTCATTC
>NW_028022550.1:0-656 GCF_054177405.1 Leptonychotes weddellii
GAGAGCTTTAAAATATATGAAATAGGGCTCCTGGGTGGCTCATTTGGTTAAGTGTCCAACTCTTGATTTCCTTGATTTCAGCTCAGGTCAAGACCTCAGGTTGTGAGATCAAGTCCCCAACTCCACAAGGCTCTGTGCTGGGTGTGGAGAGTGCTTAAGATTCTCCCTCTCCCTCTGCCCCTCCCTCTGTTCATGCACATTCCTCCCCTCTCTCTCTCTCTAAAAAAAAAAATAATAGTAATGTAAAATAAAATAAGATAAATGAAACAAAATCACATGATATTAAAAGGAAGAAAAAAAAACAAGCCTGCAATCACAGAGATTTGCCAGCACTGTCCTAGTGATTAATAGAATAAGTAAACTAAATAATCACTAAGGATATAAAAGATTTGAACACAAACTATCTATCAAATTTACTAATCACATTTATTAAACACTATGCCCAACAGCTATAAAAAACATTCAACAAAATAGATAATATCTTGTGCCATAGAAAATGGTTCAAGGAATTTTAAATGAGTGGAATTTACAGATAGGTTAAGAAGGTCATATGATACAAGTTCAACATACAAAAAACTGTTTTATTCCTAAATAGTTAGTTGAAGCCCCAAACTGGAAAATAAAGATTCAATTTGTGAAATAATCAAAATACATAA
>NW_028022551.1:0-656 GCF_054177405.1 Leptonychotes weddellii
GAATAATACTGACTGGTCTACTGTAGGTAATTTTACATGTTCTCAGACAAGGTAATAATATGTGACTTCCTTCCCTCAAGATGTAAGAAGGCCACAGTCCAGTGAGAAAGGGCCAAAAATAACCGGTGGTCACTGTGACATAAAAAAGGGCTCCAGTTATTGGTTATCTTCAGATAGTTTAGTGGTTAGAGGCAGCTATCTTTGACTGTATAAAATCAAAATTTGGGGAGTGGCTGCTGCTACCACTCCTGGAAGACATGGCAACAATGTCAGTAGTTTTGAAGACATGGAAAAGAGCATGGGGAGAAAACACGGCCTTGATTAAATAGCTGCCCCTTACAGTATTAAAAAGGAACCACTGTGAAATTATATAATAATAATGGATTACTTCCTATTATATGGTATCATCTTCAAAAAAAAAAAAAAGAAAAACGGAAACCCTTCTATAGAGCACAAATACTAGAAGGCGGTATCAAGAAGGTAAACCATTTTACCTGTAAAAATAAAGGGATTAGAACAGCAAAAAAGTTTAAGTTCCTCTTCTACAGTTTTATAGAATAAGGAATTAAAAAAGTAACAGATGCCTAACTCATGCTATATGCAAAACAGATTAAAGATTCAAAATATAATATGACAAAAGTATTAGAAGAAAAAAA
>NW_028022552.1:0-656 GCF_054177405.1 Leptonychotes weddellii
ATGCGGGGCTCGATCCCAGGACCCTGGGATCATGACCTGAGCCGAAGGCAGACGCTTAATGACAGAGCCACCCAGGCGCCCCAAGCATTTGTAATCTTGATGGATATTGTCACATTGCCTTCCAAGGAGGTTCTACCCTTTTATGCCTGATTGTACCAGTTCTCTAGCAACGTGTACAGTGGCCTGACTCCCCAGTCATGTCACCAACAAGGTGTTGTCACACTTTTGGGAATTTTGCCAATCTGATAGGTGGCAATGATGATCTCAGCGTAGTTTTATTTAATTTATATGTGTGAGATTGAGTTTATTTTCATGTGTCTAAGGGCATTTGTTTTTCCTTTTCTGTGAACTGTTTGCTCATATCTTTTCCCTATTATTTTCTATTGGGTTTTTAGTTTTTTCTATTGATTTGTAGAAACTCTGTGTAATGGAGTAATTAACCATTTGTTGAAAAAAAGCTATAATCCATATTCCAGTTATACATTATTTACAGATTTAGTTTGCTGCTGATGAATTTTATTGTAAAAATGCTTTTATATGTTTAAATATATCAGTCTTTTGTTTTAAGGCTCTTAGGTTTGAAGTCACATTTAAATGACCTTCTTGGGGCGCCTGGGTGGCTCAGTCGGTGAAGCACCTGCCTTTCAAAGGCTCAA
>NW_028022553.1:0-656 GCF_054177405.1 Leptonychotes weddellii
TACAACCTAAGGAAAAACCCCAGTAGGGCAAAACAAAACATCATGCTGAAGCCCCAAGAGACCTTTTCAGTGCTTGCTTACAAAAGTCTTCATATCTCTGTAAAAGACTATTTTTCAATGAAGCAAATTAATCCATGAAAATTCAGCCTAAATTTTAACCATGATTGTAAATCTTTACCTTTGTCATGATTCTTTCTAACGTTCCAGCAGGTGATCATATAAACAGACTGCTGTGGGTCTGTTTGGCTGGAAAAGCAATGAAAGGGCATTCTCCTGAGGACTGGACAGAAACCTTTGGATGCCAATGGTAAAGAGCTTAAGTCCTTTTCTGTGACCTGGACAGTGGCATAAACTGCCTAGGTAAACATCAGGAAAGCTGAACACACTTTTAAACATGGCAAAGTGTTTTGGAGCCCAGCTTTACTCAAGAAACTCTCTTAGATTCCTAATAAGGATGTATTCTTTCAAGACCAAAAACAAAACAAAACAAACAACAATGATTTCCTTTCATCTGTAAACACAGTACTTATATTTATTACTTTCATCTAATGAAATAATAAAATATTTTGATCTGTTGGTTCATCTTTCTCTTCAGAGTAACATACTTTTTTCTTAGAGTAACAAACCTAATTAAAATCAAGACTCTACCAATTATT
>NW_028022554.1:0-656 GCF_054177405.1 Leptonychotes weddellii
GACATCTTGAAGTCTTCTCAACTGTAAGGCGTTCACCACGTCTTACCCCTGCACTTTCTCACTCACATCCCACCTTTTGGTCTCACACTGCATCACTGATCGCTGGATTCCCCTAAAGATCTGGGTTCTTCCTTAATATTTAGAAGAGGAAAAAGGAAGAAGAGAACAAACCTGTTAAGGAACACCTGTCTCAATGCCAATGTCTCACCTGCATTTAATCCGCACGGTAGCTCCTTGAGGTAACCATGCTATCACTCCCATTTTACAGATGAGAAAACTAAAGGTCAGAGAGGAAATTTACCGAAGTTGACATAACTAGAGATAAAAGACTGTAATCTGTTCCCAGGGTCATCTTAGACCTAAGCTTCCCCTGAATGCCTGAATGCCAAAGCACCACTTTCAAACCGTTAATGAAATTTAAAAAGAAAAAGAACCTCAGATCGTGTCACAGAAGGAAACCAGGTCAGGCCACAGGGGCTTCTGTAGCCATTTTCATCTGAGTCAGTCCCCTGTCATCTCTCTGATCGTCTCTAGCGTCAATAATCAATGGACACATTAAAACAGAGCCCCTTTCCATGAGCTGAATGGCTATAATGTCTGCTTTCCTAAGTTCCACTCAAGAAGCTGAGATCCCTGTGCCTCCCTTTATTTCTCCC
>NW_028022555.1:0-656 GCF_054177405.1 Leptonychotes weddellii
GACTAGAGCCACTGAGGGGGCGAGCTCCTGTAGCTCCCCATCCATAAACCCCACCATCGATTTACACTTAGTGCCAACCTAGCACCACCCTCAGCCTTAACTTCTCTACCAAGTCACCTGCCTGCGAGACCAGGCCATCAGTCGTGCAGGTGCTAAAATTTCTTCGAGGGGCACAGAAGGAAAGTGTTGGAGGAAGAAATAGCAGTAGAGTACATTGGGAAAACTCCAGGTATGAATGGGCTATCTCTCTTGAACAACTCAGAGGGAATCGTCTAGTGCAAATTAGACTAGTCCAAATAATGAACCGTAATTTAGACCAGTCCAAATATGGGCGGCTACTGAGCCCTATTTTGGAATTATTTGCAGCTATGGATCTTGCGCTTATGATGCCTAAGCAATGGTCTCGTTGCTACTCGGGAAGCAAATATTTCCATTTTGCAAACATTTACTGGAAAAGCAAGTACTTTTCAACTGCAAAGAACTCCTGAAGAATGTCAGGGCACAGCTAAGGGAAATGCTTATGCAATTTGCGCAAACTACTGCTTGCAGACGCAAACTGCACGGAAAAGGAGAGGGACTCGTTCTCAGCACTCTCCTGGGGACAGGTCTGCCACCGCCAACTCGGAGGCCCAGCGCTGGCTTCCCTGTAACCTTCC
>NW_028022556.1:0-10922 GCF_054177405.1 Leptonychotes weddellii
AGGAAGGCAGTAAAAGTTTACTACTCAGGAATGACTACCTTCATGCCTAGAGCTTTGGTCTGTTTATTTTGAGTTTAACTCTTTCAGGTTTGGGAGTCTCAAGCTCAGAAAGTTGAGTTAATTATTCTTAATCAGCTCAGGGTACACCATAGCCACCAGCTCATGAAAAGGTCCTAATTAAATAATGTGTATGTGTGCTGGGGGACGAGGGGTTCCCCACACCATCATTACTTATTTGATTATGTTTTCATCTGCATCCTCACTCCCCCATTTTCATTCTAACTGTGTACACCTACTCTGGGAGTTTTGATCAGTGCCTTTGAAAATAATAATAAATTTTTGCCCACTCTAACTGGATTTACCAAGGCCCTGTTGTTGTAAGCACTTTTACGTACTTTATCATTTTTAATCCTACCAACCATACTATGAGATAAGTTCTTTTGTTGTTCCCACTTAACATGTGAGGAACGGAGGCACAGACAACATTCAATAACTTTCCCAAGATCCACACTTGATGGCAGGGAAAGGACTCACCCAGGCAACCTACGTAGAAAACCTGGTCTGTATGTACTGTATTTACCATATATCTAAAAATTTAGTGTGTTGTTTTGTATATTTATGTTTTAAAAATGTATTTGAAACTTATGCTACTATAAATCTCCATCTATACCTTATTTTTTTATCCTATATTAAGATTTAAACAATTGCTAAATGTACCCCTAGATCATTGATTGCCATATAGCATTCCATCGTACACATCCATCCCAGTTAACTCTGATTTTCTTAGTGTTGGACACACAAAATGTCTCCCATTTCCTAATCCCCAAATACTGTTGACATAAACATCCTCATACTTGTCCCTTGATAGACCTATATGAATTTCCTTAGAATATATCATTTGGAACAGGATTGCTGAGCTATAAAGTACCTACAGCCTGGCAGATTAATTTCTGGTATGGTGACTCCAGCTCTCCCACTAACAGTATAAAAGATTCTTTCTTCCCCCAATTCTCATAAACTTATCTGACTTTCCAAATTCTACCAATTGGATTATTATAAAGCAGTATAACATTGTTGTTTTCATTTTCATTTCATGAAATTGAGCATCTCTTCCTAAACTTGTGGTTGGGTTTACCTTTCTGTGAATTGCTTATTCACAACTTTTGCCCATTTTCTATTCTGGGTCTCTTGTCTCGTTGTGTCTTAGATACCAGCTGTTGGTCAGTTTTAGAGGTTGCAAGTATCACTTCTCTGTCTTCCACCCTTCAGTTAGCTTTGTGGTGTCCTTTGTTGAATACATTTCCAATATGGGTATAATTATATCTGCTGACTTTTTTGCTTCTATGATTTAAATTTGGAGTTTTGTTTTTAAAATATCTCCTCTGGTGACCTGGGTGTTTGGTCAGTTAAGCATCTGCCTTCGGTTCAGGTCATGGTCCCAGGGTCCTGGGATCAAGTCCCCCATCGGGCTCCTTGCTCAGTGGGGAGCCTGCTTCTCCCTCTTCCTCTGCTGCTCCCCCTGCTTGCGCTCGCTCTCTCTGACAAATAAATAAATAAAATGAAAAAAAAAACCCTCTAGACATCTACTTCTGGATATAATGTAGTGATTTTATATAAAATTCTTTATCAAAAGAATCTCTTATTCAAAATGAGTAACTTGTTTCCGCTGTGGGGGGAGAGACCATGGTTTCCATTCATTCAGCCCCCTTTTGCGTATTTTTATCAGGCAGTAGACTAGTTAAGAAAATTATTTCAGGGCGCCTGGGTGGCTCAGTTGGTTAAGCGACTGCCTTCGACTCAGGTCATGATCCTGGAGTCACAGGATCGAGTCCCGCATCAGGCTCCCTGCTCGGCGGGGAGTCTGCTTCTCCCTCTGACCCTCCTCCCTCTCATGCTCTCTGTCTCTCATTCTCTCTCTCTCAAATAAATGAATAAATAAAATCTTTAAAAAAAAAAAAAAAGAAAGAAAATTATTTCAGTGTACTGTGTATTTTGTACCTGTTTACACTTCTAATACTGATATAACTGATACTTTGAAAAACAAATGAAGAGGAAACATCCTATTAAAACCTAATCAGCACCAAAACAAACAAACAAACAAACTCATCCATTTTGGATAAAACTTCTATCATGAAGAACTGTACAAGCGGGATAAAGAGCAAAAAATCAGATGTTTGAAGACATTGGAAAGTAACCAAGGCGACTTAAAACTTGAGGGTCCAGAAACTCAGAAAAGAGGGTGGAACACTGAAGTGAGACTGACATTTGCCATAGCATTTTATCTCTAGGGAATTTTCTATAACAGTATAAAGGTAGAATGGAAAACAATGGCTTTGAGCTTGTAGAATTCCCACAGGGATGATTATACAAAATTGGAGCTGAGGGCCACTAAGTCAGCCTGAGCTTGAAGGGCCACTCTCCCAGGAAAAAGAACTGCATGAAATCTTACTTCAGGGCATTTGCCAACTTACAAGTTGTAAATATGCCAGCTCAAGATATCTTTTAAGTTCTAAGAGGATAAATGTTAGTCAGAGATTTTTGTCAGTCTCACAGAGCTGGGGAGAGAAAAATAAGAGTTCGGAGTCTGCAAAGAAGAAGACTCAGTGAACATCCCAGGCTTCCAGATAGACCCTTAAAGGGACCTCCCTAGAAGTAAGGAAAAACTGGAGAAAAGCATGAAACTCATCTTGACTGGCTTAAGACATCAGTCTGTGCTCTGTCTACCTGAAAGAATGAAATTGAATCCTCCATGAATCAAGGATAACTAGACATGCCAGGAGATGGGGCCATATGACCAAAATCAGTAGAAAATATAGACAGTGGAAACAGACCCAAAAGTCAACTACGTCTGAGTTATCAGACACAGCTTCAAAATAACTATGATTAATATATTCAAGGAAATAGACAAAAAGATACAAAAACTTACCAGAGGCCTGGAATCATTGTTTTTGTTTGTGTTTTAAAGAAATGTCCAAATTAAAATTCTGGAAATGAGAAACATAATCACTGAAATTAATAACTCAGTAGCTTTAACAGCAAATGAGACACAGCAGAGAATGGGATAAATGAACTGGAAGGCAAACAAGAGAAAATACCCAGATTAAAGCAAAAGAAAAATGATGATAAATATGGAAAGATGTAATTAAAAAGTCTGTAACGTATGTGTAATTGGAGTATCCAAAGGAGAATTGAGAGAGGACTGGGAAGAAGCAGTATCTGAGGAGCTACCAACTGAAATTTTTCCAAAACTGATGAAAAAATATCAAGCCACTTGTGCATTTTACAGCTTAGGAGTTGGCCAATGCCTTGAGGTAAAATTCATGTCCATTCAAGATCTTTTTTCTCAGAAGCTCTATGAACCTTGATCAAGATAAATACAAAGATGGGCGCCTGGGTGGCTCAGTTGGTTAAGCGACTGCCTTCGGCTCAGGTCATGATCCTGGAGTCCCTGGATCGAGTCCCACATCGGGCTCCCTGCTCGGCGGGAAGTCTGCTTCTCCCTCTGACCCTCCCCCCTCTCATGTGCTCTCTCTCATTCTCTCTCTCTCAAATAAATAAATAAAATCTTTAAAAAAAAAAAGATAAAAAGATAAAAAAAGACTACCACATTTACATACATTACAGTAAAACTCACGAAAAATAAAGACAACAAATCTTAAAAGCAGAGAAGAAGACATTCTCTTCTAAGGAGTGACCGCACTGACGGCCAACTTTTCCATAGAAATGATAAAAGTCAGAAGCCAATAAATGGAATCTATGAAGTGCTGAAAGAAAAAAACCACTATTGCAAAAATCTATACCCATAAAAAATATCCTTCAGAAATGAAACTGAAATAAAGACATTTACAGACACACAAAAATGCAGAAAATGTGTTGGCAGCAGATCTGAACTAAAAGAACTGCTAAGGAAAATTCTTCAGGTAGGAGAAGAATGATCCCAGATGGAAATGTGATGATTCAAGAAGGAATAAAGAGAACTAGAAAAGATAAAAAAATGGTACATATGTGGGCAAACCTAATGAACATTGAGTGTTTTAACCTATTGATAAAATAATATATGTGGAGTTTTAAATATGCATAATTAAAAGCATGGTAACAATAGCATAAAAAGGAAAGGAAGTAGATTGGGTTATAGTGTTGTAGGGTCCTTGCATTTTCTCAGAAGTGCTGAGTATGCTAATTCAAGATCATGCTTTATAGCTCAAGGATACAATTAACACGGTATATTTAAGCCCAAATCTATCAGTAATGACATTAGCTTTCAATGGACTAAATATTCTAATAAAAGGCAGATTTTTCAAACTGAAAAATCCAAGAGCCTGTAGCTTACAAGAGACACACACTGACTATAAATATAAAGCTGCAGAAACATTGTAAATATAAAGGCAAAAAATATGTACCCAGCAAGCAGGAGCCAAAACAAAAGTGGAATAGTGATATCAGTATCAAAGTGGACTTTAAGACAAGAAGCATAACTAGAGATAAAAAGGTCAATTCCACAGGAATATGTAGCAAGCCTAAATTCCATGCATCTAATAGCATTGTTTCAAAATTTATAAAATAAAAACTGACTCAACTAAAAGGAGAAACAGATCCACAGTTGTATTTCTCAACCTCAATATACTTTTTAGTAACTGCTAGAACAAGCGGGCAGTTCATCGGTGAGGATGTGGGAGTTTTGAGCATCATGAATAACAAACGTGTCTTAATTGATAATAAAAAAATTCACCCAAAAACTGCATGTCATATATTGCTTTCAAGTGCATATGGAACATTCACCAATACAGACCATGTGGGGGAGTTAAAAACAAGTCTCAACAAATTTCAGAAGTGAAATAATGAAGTATGGTCTTTGATCACAATGGAATTAAGCTAGAAAACAACAGCTGAAAGAGAAATTAAATATATCTTTCTATTGGTCATTGGTCTTATGAATTTATAAGAGCTTTTAATATAATCAATAAGTTAGTGTTTTTTATGTAATTTAAGTTGCAGTTTTTTGGTATATCGTTGGCTTTGTCTTTTTAAGTACATAGCAAAAGTTTCTATTAAAAATTCTTACGTAGGGGCACCTGGGTGGCTCCGTCGTTAAGCGTCTGCCTTCGGCTCAGGTCATGATCCCAGGGTCCTGGGATCGAGCCCCACATTGGGCTCCTTGCTCAGCGGGAAGCCTGCTTCTCTATCTCCCCCTCTCCCTGCTTGTGTTCCCTCTCTCACTGTGTCTCTGTCAAATAAATAAATAAAATCTTAAAAAAAAAATTCTTATGTAATCAGTTTTGTAAATCTTTCTTTCATGACTTGTGAATTTTGTGTCAGGGGAAATCCATGGCCACTCCATGTTTTTCTAATACTTTTATGTATTTTTTTACATCTAAATATGCATCCATTTGGAATTGATGCTAGCATATGGTGTGAGATATGGAGTCAATATTTTTTCTCTAGGTAACCCTTCTATCCCATAACCATTCGTCTGTTGATGGTCATAAAAATGATTTCCAGGATTTTGCTATTACAAACCCTTTGAAACAACCTTGTAGTTTTGACAATTATCTATGTACAGGCATAACTGAGGGATATATTTTTTGAGGTGGATTTGCTGGGTGAAAGGATTTAAATTTATCCTTTAAATCCAGTGTTGCTGGGGCGCACCTGGGTGGCTCAGTCGGTTAAGCATCTGCCTTCGGCTCAGGTCACGGTCGCAGGGTCCTGGGATCAAGCCCCACATCGGGCTCCTTGTTCAGCGGGGAGACTGCTTCTCCCTCTCCCTCTGCCTGCTTCTCCCCCTGCTTGTGCTCTCTCTTGCTATCTCGCTATCTCTGTCAAATAAATAAATAAAATCTTAAAAATAAATAAATAAATCCAGTGTTGCCCTCATGAAGTATGATGCAGTGCGAGATACAGGCTTCCAGTTATGGAGTGAATAAGTCACGGGAATAAAAGACACTGCATAAGGAATAGAGTCCATGATATTGTCATAAGCGATGTATCAGGACAGATGGTAGCTATACTTGTGATGAACACAGCACAGTGTATAAACTTGTTGGATCACTATGTTGTACACCTGAACCTAAAGTAACATTGTGTGTCAATTATACTTAAAAAAGAAGAAGCAGAGGGACGCCTGGGTGGCTCAGTTGGTTAAGCAACTGCCTTCGGCTCAGGTCATGATCCTGGAGTCCCGGGATCGGGTCCCGCATCGGGCTCCCTGCTCGGCAGGGAGTCTGTTTCTCCCTCTGACCCTCCTCCCTCTCATGCTCTCTGTCTCTCATTCTCTCTGTCTCAAATAAATAAATGAAATCTTTATAAAAAATAAATAAATAAATAAATAAATAAATAAAAAAGAAGCAGGAATAGAAGAAGAAGAAGTAGTAGTAGTAGTAATAATAGTAATAGTAGTAATAGTAGTATAATGCCAATGCCATCCTTGCTCCTTGGAGATCTCCAGGATAGGGTTCAGGAAGGAATCCAGCAGCCCATTTGGATTTCCACCTTAGCAACAATCAGAACCCCACCTTTCAATCTCAGTGTGTTGTTTTCTAGAGGTATGTAGCACACAGGGTGAGATCCTGGACTGGGGATCCAGACGCCTGGAGGTGAACCCTAATCCCAGCTCCATCACTTCTAAGCACTGCGACCTGGGCAAGTTCTTTGCTTCTCCTGCCTCATCTTCCTTATGTATGAAATGGGGAATTATCGTGACTGTTGTAACTGCCATCTATAAACCTGTGGTCATTACTGTATCGCTAGCACCTCACACCACATCTGGCATATGGCAAGCACAGAATAAATAATATCTAGTATCACAAAAGATATTACCTAATATTAGTAATCCCTGACATGACTTGCCCTTGTCTGTCGTTTATGTAGCAAGAAGGTTAACATTTTCACCTGCCTTTACTCAATCCTCTTATTCTTTTATTAGAACTTTGCTGGGGCACCTGGGTGGCTTGGTCGGTTAAGTGTCCGACTCTTGATTTTGGCTCAGGTCATAATCTCAGGGTTGTGGGATCAAACCCCGTGTCGGGCTCCATGCTCAGTGGGGATGTGCTTGAGATTCTCTCCCTATCCCTTCTCTCTGTCTTTCTCATATAAATAAATACATCTTAAAAAAATAACTTTACAGTCCCATCCATGTTGATGTAAAAGTTGGGTATTCATCCTTTCTGATGGCTGAGTAATATTCCATCGTATATATGGACCACATCTTCTTTATCCATTCATCTGTTGAAGGGCATCTCAGCTCTTTCCACAGTTTGGCTATTGCGGACATTGCTACTATGAACACTGGGGTGCATATGGCCCTTCTTTTCACTACATCTGTGTCTTTGGGGTAAATACCCAGGAATGCAATTTCTGGGTCATAGGGTAGCTCTATATTTAATTTTTTGAGGCACCTCCACACTGTTTTCCAAAGTGGCTGTACCAACTTGCATTCCCACCAACAGTGTAAGAGGGTTCCCCTTTCTCCACAGTCTCTCCAACATTTGTTGTTTCTTTCCCTGTCCATTTTTGCCATTCTAACTTGTGTAAGGTGGTATCTCAATGTGGTTTTGATTTGAATTTCCCTGATGGCTAATGATGATGACCATTTTTTTCATGTGTCTGTTAGCCATTTGTATGTCTTCTTCAGAGAAGTGTCCGTTCATGTCTTCTGCCCATTTTTTGACTTGATTATTTGTTTTTTGGGTGTTGAATTTGAGAAGTTCTTTATAGATCTTGGATACCAGCCCTTTATCTGTAGTGTCATTTGGATGGGACTGGAGGAGATTATGCTAAGTGAAATAAGTCAAGCAGAGAAAGTCAGTTATCATATGGTTTCACTTATTTGTGGAACATAGGAATAGCATGGAGGACATTAGGAGAAGGAAGGGAAAAATGAAGGGGGGAAATCGGAGGGAGAGATGAACCATGAGAGACTATGGACTCAGAAACAAACTGAGGGTTCTAGAGGGGAGGGTGGGGGGGATGGGTTATCCTGGTGATGGGTATTAAGGAGGGCACGTGTTGCATGGAGCACTGGGTGTTATATGAAAACAATGAATTGTGGATCACCACATCAAAAACTAATGATGTATTGTGACTAACATAACATAATAAAATAAAATTTAAAAAAAGTAACTTTACAGAAAATCTTTTTTTTCTTTTGTATTTTTTGTTTCTTTCCAGCATTCCACTTTAGGTTTAATCCTTCAATTATTCTTTCATCCCAAAAGCGTGGATTAACTGCAAAATGTGGCTGGCTCTTGCCCCTGTAAGCCTTGTTCCATCCTGATGGGATACCACCATGCCTCCCTCAATTCTTGATGGATCTGTGTGCCAGTTCATCCTGATGGTGTTCCTCCCCCTCACATTCTCCTCTGTCCACCTGCCCTAGATCCACACACATGATGGCTGTCATGCCCCCTAATGGGAAGCTCTTGGAACCACCAATAAATGAGACCTTGCCCTGATTCCTGCTCTTTCTGTCCCTGACCTCACTTCATTCATTTACCAAGTGTTTATTGAGCACCTTCTTTGCTCTAGGCACTGAGGATATAGCCCTGAACAAGCAACAAATATTCCAGTCTTTATTCTGCATCTTTCTCAGCAGGGTAGGAACAACTACTTATCTCTCTCTCTGGAAACTGTGGATATAGAATGAAGGTCCAGCATTTCCAGTGGAGGGTAAGGAGGAAGCCTGCTTGGCTTGTGGCACAAGGAGAGAATGCAACCCCCATCCCTATGATACACTCCAATTTTATCTCTTGGGAACATTATCCATTTTTTGTCTGCTTAGCTATTTCTTATTGTGCAAGCCTCAACTCAGATGTTGCCTAAAATGTCAAACCTCCTCTGACTACATCAGTCTATGTTGAATAAATACAGACATGGATAAAATAAGTGTTATTCTGGAAAAGGACAACCAGGTTGATGGAAGCATAGTCTCTCTCACTTGAGTAGTGGTTGATGGGACCTGGATTTTTTTTTTCCTGAAGAAGACCAGATAAGAAGACATGGGTGCAGCTTTCAAATATTTAAAGAGTAGCCCAGCAGATTTTGGGATTGGGGAACAAAATTGGGAAATGCTTTCAGGTGGATGACAGGGGCAGAATACCTTGGGAACAAGAGCAGCTTAGCAAACAAGATGCGACCATCCACACTGAGCCTTTGTCACAGTCTGCATCTGACACAGACAGTCTTGGTGCCCTGGAGACCAGGGTCCATGTTGACCTCCTACTGGAACTTTCCAAAGACCCAGGGACTCAAAAGTAGTATCACTGGCCCTTCTGGCTTGGCGTTCAGTGCCAGGGAGTGAAGCAAAGCTTCATGCACATCTATTTTTAAGCAGTCAGATTTATGCAGCCATGCCTAAGTGGCCCTGGGTACTGTTTATTGTTAGATTAGACCCGTGCTTTCTGGAAGCCTTTTTCTAACTCAGCAGGCTCTGCCATTAGAGGCCTGGCATGGTTTCTAGTCATGCAGAGAAGAACTTCCAGGGTATTATTTTAAGAACATCCCAGTCCTCTGCACAACTTTACCCAGCGCACCTGGGAGTCTCTACTACACTGAAAAGTCAACACTCCCCACTTGCCTGCATTGTCAGACTGAGGTTATAGGAACAGGTTCCGTGAAGAGCAGAAACTAGAGAAAGCACATGTAACTCATAGCCTGCATTTTGTGGCTGAGTGTCCCCAAACGTCCATTACCACTGGGCAGATGGGTAGCTTCACTTCACTCATAGCTAAAGGAGGGAGAAGGGGAAAGCGGTGGCCTATGCTGTGATGGGAGGGGTACATCTTCATTCATTCCTCGACAGCTGCTGATTCATTCTCCATGCAGCCTTGCTCCTCGCAGACAGGCCTCCCCATTCCTCACTAGGGCCATGACTACCTTGTCTTTCTTTCACTTTTATGAGTGTTTTCTGTTGGCTCCCTGCTCTCTGTTCTTCATTACAGCCCTCTTCCATCTAGGAATAGCTAAAACAACTCTTTTGCTAGATGGATGTAAATGTCAGCAGCCCTCTGTCCAGTTGTTCTCCAGAAAATTCCCCACCGTTGCCTTGTCTGGGACCACACAAGCCTTTGCATCTACAGACCCAGAGACGGCAACATCTACACTGGGGACCTCAGCATGACATATCCCATGAGTACTGACAGCTCTCCCCAGGTGTCCATTTATTCTGGTCAATAGAACTTTCTCAGACATTAGATGCAAGCAGAGTTCTCACTGAATATCATCTTTCTTTGATAATTCAAGTGTTTTTTTGTGGGGGAGGGGTGTCATGAGAACCACTGGAGATAGCGGTTACAAGCTACTGACCCAATGAGCCAGATCCAGCCTGCAGCCCTATTTTGTCTGGCAAATACAAGTTAAAATTTTTGGAATTGGTTGGCAACATTTTAAAAGGGGGTTGATTCTATATAAAAACTCATAAAAACTGTTCTGAAATGGGCAGGCCTGTGTTTCCCCCTGGTAACCCTGGTGAAGCTGAGCATAGCTGTTGTCTTTAGGCGGGCACACATTTCCTCTGTCCCTGCCAGCCCAAGCGCTCCACACCCGCCCCATCTCACTAGGCACGTTACCTGCCGGGCCCTGGTGTTGACACTCCTTGATTCCTCCAAGGCCAGTAACTATCAATACTGCTGTGAGCCCAGCACCGTTTAGAGTATTTTACTTTAAAAAGTCTCTCAACATAAAGGAGCTGACATTCTTACTGGGAAATAAGTTAATATATTAGATAGAGGAATTAATTAGAGAACATTGAAAACTTGGAAATGCCTATACAACCAGCTTGTGCATTAATTTAAGACATTTTTTTTTCAGTTTTATTGAGATGTAATTGACCTACAGCAACTCTGTTTAAGGTGTACAACATAATGATTTCACTTACATATATTGTGAAATGATGACCACATAAGTTTTCTTTTTTATCATTCATCATC
>NW_028022557.1:0-656 GCF_054177405.1 Leptonychotes weddellii
CTCCTCCCTTCTCCCTCTGTCCTCCTCCCTCCTTCCCTCCTCCTCCCTCCTCCCTCCTTCCTCCCTCCTGTTGGGCCACAGCTGGGAGGGGAGGCAGGACACAACCCCGGGGTGGCAGGTGGACACAGGACGGCTATGCACCGAGGCACACCTTTGTCCAACCGCAGACCTCGCAGGCCTCCACCCCTTGCCCGATGTGCAGGACCAGGCTCTCTTTCCTGGGGGGCCCAGAGTCCAGCAGGTTCTGAGGCTGCCAATGGGGCCTCCTTGGGCTTTTGGGAAGGAGCTCCCTCCCCGCCCTCCTCGGCCCCCTTGGTGAGCTCCTCTCCTCCCAGCATCCTCCACACGTTTCTTCTCTCTCTTGCTGTGTCCACACTTCAGCCCCTCCTTGACCACCCACCGCCACCCCTCAGCTGTCCTGAGTCCTTGATCTGTGGGTGGCCCCTCACCCATCCCCCTGGGTTCCAGATTTGGGGAAGGGTCCCTCCCTTTCTAGCATCTGCCCAGCCACTAGCCCCGCTCAGGTCTCAAAGTGTGCCTGCTTGGGGCCCTGCCATGGCCTCCACACTGGGGTCCCTGCCTCCCCTCTGTCTGTCCCTCCGCCCCGCTGCCCCCTGGCATCCATGAGAAAGTACAAGCCGCTCAGCCTGGCTGAG
>NW_028022558.1:0-656 GCF_054177405.1 Leptonychotes weddellii
TGTATTAAATATACTTGACTTTTTCTTGACGGTTTGGGGGACATTTACTTAGGGGGACGGTGACAGCTTCCCTCCAGCTGTGTTTATGCCACCCTGTAGGAAGACGGGAGGTTTGGGGAACAAGAGTCACCAGTGGGAACAGGTGTTTAGGCCAAAGAATCCCAAAGAGGCTGGTGCTGCTGCCTGGATGGTGGACAGAAGCAGATGGATGGAGGCCAGGTCGCCAGCAGGGATTAAGACTCATTAGATCAAAGCTCAGGACAAGGGAGAGTAGAGCCGGGGTCAGCATCTGGAATCTCTCCCGGCAGGGGTTATTGGACAAATGGCATGTGGGCCCAGCTGCGCCCTTTAATTTGGGAAGATTCGGGGCATCCTTCATCGAGTCTATCCTCAGGACCGGGACCGGGAGGCTCTGAGGATTAAAGGCTGGGTCCCCGCAGCCAGGTGCGGGCTGGACCTTCCTTTGCCTCCTGCCCTGCCTCTCTTCATCTAGCGACAGTGGATGGCGGGGTTCCTCTGCAGGACAGGCATCTCTTTGTGAGCGGTGATGCTGTACAAGGCCAGACCATCTGGAGACACATCAAGGCTCCATCACTTACCAGGAGGTGTGTCACGTGGGCCAGTCACCAAACCTCATGGTGCCTCGGCTTTCTCAT
>NW_028022559.1:0-656 GCF_054177405.1 Leptonychotes weddellii
AAAAAACTTCTTGAAGACAAATCTGACTTAATGATTAAAAGATGAGCAGCAAGGGAACTAGTTGTCTTTTTAATTTATAAACTACCAGAGCAAGTTGCTATTTCTTTATGGAGGAAAAAGGTAAGGAAAGGAGAGTTTTGACCAAGTACATGGCATCTCCAAGACCTGAAAAGGGCCTAAAAAAAAAAAAAAGAAAAAAAATGGAGAAAATTCTTTCCTTAAGATAGATTCTAATATACCTAATGAGCTATGGAGCTGAAATTATGTGGGGGCTCACTAATAGTTGTAGAGCTGCAAGAAGCATCTTTTCCAAAAAATTTAAAGAAATATATTGACAATGTAGTTTCTACTACCATCACAAGTTACTGGAAAAGGTGGGTAAAAGTAAGACTGTCATACATTTGAGTAGTCAAGAGTTGTTTTTCTGGGTTCACTCCCATTGGTGTTAAAAACATTGGCCATGCTTCTGCTCACCAGAAATCCTGCAGCTCAAGACGCAAATAAAGATAACCTATATACAGAAATGGAGTGTCAGGGTGCCTGGGTGGCTCAGTGTCCAACTCTTGATCTCAGCTCAGGTCTTGATCTCAGAGTCATGAGTTCAAGCCCCTAGTTGGGCTCCATTCTGGGCCTGGAGCCTACTTTAAAAAAAAAAA
>NW_028022560.1:0-656 GCF_054177405.1 Leptonychotes weddellii
CATCGGGCTTCCTGCTCCTTGGGAGCCTGCTTCTCCCTCTGCCTCTCTCTCTCTCTCTCTGTATCTCATGAATAAATAAATAAAATCTTAAAAAAAAAAAAGATTTTATTTATTTATTTGAGAGAAAGAGTGAGAGAGAGAGAGCATGAGCAGGGGGAGGGGCAGAGGGAGAAGCAGACTCCCCACTAGGCAGGGCACCTGACTAGGGGCTCCATCCCAGGACCCTGGGATCATGACCTGAGTCGAAGGCAGTCGCTTAACTGACTCAGTCACTCAGGTGCCCCAGATATCCTCATGTTTTAAAATATTTTAAAATCATTTACTTGTTTTTTTAGGGGAGCATGGGGAGATGGTGGGTAAGTGTGGATATTGGTGTTCATGTAACCAGGTCTCCTAGAAGGCACTTCCTTTTGTTTTGATGGTAAATGGTAGGAGTGGCAGGGAGCTTGCCAGTATTTTTTTTTTTTTTCATGTGTAAGACTTTATTTTTTAACGGCAGTATTAGGTTCACAGCAAAATTGAGAGGAAGGCAGAGAGTTCTGATACACCCCCTGCGCCCACGCATGCATAACCTCTCCCATTAAGAACCTCTGCCACCAGAGTGGTACATTTGTTACAGTTGATGAAGCTACATTGACACATTATAATCACTCCAA
>NW_028022561.1:0-656 GCF_054177405.1 Leptonychotes weddellii
TTCATCAACAGGGTCTGATAATCCTTAAATATATATATACCTAATGCAAACATTTCCAAATAAAAGAAGCAATAAATGACAGACTTAAATAAATGCAGAATTTATCTAGCTATGATTGAATAACAAGGGCCATATTTACCATTAAACAGCTAGAAACTGGACAAAATATATGAAACAATGGTTTTGAGACACTGGACAACAAGTAGTGCAGGGTTCTGATCCGTGGTAAATAGAGTAAAAATGAGTGAGCCCTATAATTTCACAGCGTGCCACTTGTGGATAGTTTGTGGACTGGAGTGCAGAGAGAGGCAACTCCAAAAAAGTTTGTAATCTTGTAGAATTGAGACTATGATTGGAGACTTGGGAGACAAAAGTAATTAGAATTTGCAAAGTCTGGGACAGAAGCTGGTGCAGATATACATACACAAAATGAAATATCAGTAGATGATTCCCCTTGATGTTTCAGCTTAGTAGCAATTGGTTTGTGTTTAAGAGACAACCACCTGTGCCTGGAAGTAACATTTGATAAAAATAATCCCACAGATACAAAGAAGCTCAATGAACTGCAATCATAAACACACACACACACACACACCATGCTTGGTGAATGTGATTAGGCCATCTGTATTTGCTAATTGGAATTTATCAATTTATCG
>NW_028022562.1:0-655 GCF_054177405.1 Leptonychotes weddellii
AGGAGCTTGCCAGTCACAGGGCTGTGACATGGCCCTGCTGTGGGTTTGAACCCAGATCAATCTGACCCAAAGCCTGAGCTTCCAGAGGAGCCAGAGGAAGTAGCCTTTGAGCCCAGGCTTGGAGGTGAGGCCATCCTGGATGGGGGTCATAGGGAGGGACGGCAGGGGTTCTGAGGGGCAAATTCTTGACGGGCTCCCTGGGGGACGAAGGCCCTACAGAGGCTGGAGTGGGCTGAGGGGTGCACACTGGGGAGCATGTCTAGACCAGATCACGCAGGGCTCTCTGGATATTGGGCAAGGAGTCAGGGGACACTGCGGGTTGGGGGGTTCAGGGGACACAATCCGGGCAGTCTTACCAGAGCCACAGCATCCTAGATTTAGAAGGAGCTTGGTGGGCATGTTATTGTCCCCACCCAAGCATGGATCACCAAGCCAGAGGTGAGGAGGCTGCCGCAGTTTCCTCCTGTGTAGAGTGGGGGCCGTGGTGGTCGTCTGCGTCCTTCTAGGCCTGGGCATGCTGCCTGGAAGGTCCAGAGGTGGCTTCTTGTCAGACTAGCTAGCTATTCCAGTGAGGTCAGTACCCAGAGAGGTCTGAGTTAGGAGACCAAAGGGACGCCCCACGTGCCCAGTTCAGCAGGATGCTCTTGTACATGGT
>NW_028022563.1:0-655 GCF_054177405.1 Leptonychotes weddellii
ATGTATATATATATACCACATCTTCTTTATCCATTCATCTGTTGATGGACATCTTGGCTCTTTCCATAGTTTGGCTATTGTGGACATTGCTGCTATAAACATTAGGGTGCACGTACCCCTTCGGATCCCTACATTTGTACCTTTGGGGTAAATACCTGGTAGTGCAATTGTTGGGTCATAGCTCTGTTTTCAGCTTTTTGAGGAACCTCCATACTGTTTTCCCAGAGTGGCTGCACCAGTTTGCATTCCCACGAACAGTGTAGGAGGGTTCTCCTTTCTCCACATCCTCGCCAACATCTGGCGTTTCCTGAATTGTTCATTTTAGCCATTCTGACTGGTGTGAGGTGGTATCTCTTTGAGGTTTTGATTTGGATTTTCCTGATGCCGAGTGATGTTGAGCAATTTTTCATGTGTCTGTTGCCCATTTGGATGTCTTCTTTGCAGAAATGTCTGTTCATGTCTTCTGCCCATTTCTTGATTGGATTATTTGTTCTTTGGGTGTTGAGTTTGATAAGTTCTTTATAGATTTTGGATACTAGCCCTTTATCTGATATGTCATTTGCAAATATCTTCTCCCATTCTGTCGGTTGTCTTTTGGTTTTGTTGACTGTTTCCTTTGCTTTGCAAAAGCTTTTTATCTTGATGAAGTCCCAAT
>NW_028022564.1:0-655 GCF_054177405.1 Leptonychotes weddellii
TATCCTAGCAGTTAGAGCCTCCATTTTTTATTGCACTTCATTAATAGCCTTCTTGATTTTGACTTGGTTACATTTTAGTTCTTTTATTTCTCCAGAAAGGTATTCTCTAGTATCTCCTATACTTTTTTCAAGCCCAGCTAGTATCTTTATAATCATCATTCTGAACTCTAATTCTGACATCTTACTAATGTCTGTATTGGTTAGATCCCTGGCAGTCAGTACTGCCTCTTGTTCTTTTTTTGAGGTGAGTTTTTCCGTCTTGTCTTTTTGTTCAGAGAATAGATGAATGAGAGAACAATATGCTAAAAAAATGCTAAAAGGGTAACAACGACCCCAGAAAAATATACACTAAACAAATCAGAAGAGATCCGAAACCAGAACAAAAAGAAAGGGAAAAAAAATAAAAGGATATGATCAGGCTGGTGAATAGAACAGAGGCACATACTGGATTTTGGGTGTATTATGGTCTGTTAGAAGAAATTGCCTCCCCAAATTTTAAAGAATGAAAAACTTATATATATACAAAAAAGGTAAATATGATGAAGGGATGGAATATGACTATAAAGATGAAAATTAAAAAAGATTTTAAAAAAGGAATTGATAAGTTGGTTGACAAAATAATGAAAAGAATTAAAAAAAAGAGAACGTGATCAGG
>NW_028022565.1:0-655 GCF_054177405.1 Leptonychotes weddellii
GGGGGGGGAATTGGAGGGAGAGATGAACCATGAGAGACTATGGACTCTGAGAAACAAACAGGGTTTTAGAGGGGAGGTGGGAGGGGGGATTGGTTAGCCCGGTGATGGGTATTAAGGAGGGCAGGTACTGCATGGAGCACTGGGTGTTACACGAAAACAATGGATCGTGGATCACCACATCAAAAACCGGTGATGTACTGTATGGTGACTAACATAACATAATAATAATAATTTAAAAAAAGTAGGAATTTGCCAACAGCCCCTGTCACTTTAATCCTAATGGCTACTAATAGGTGCCCCACTCAGCCGGCATGTGTTGGGGGACGGTGACTTACATGGATGGTGTTCTTATTGATATTAGGATCTGGAGGCTTAAGGACGCAGGCAGGAGAAAACCTTCTAATTACACCCATGCACGTGGGGCATCTGTCACACACTGGGGAAGACAGAGCTGGCTCATAGGCAAACACAGGAATGCACCAAATGAGAGCTACGAGAAAACCCTTGGCAGAATCTCAGTCCCTGAAGTAGAGCTTTCCCTGTCCCTCCACAATTACAGCAAGTGTTGGGTTCAGAACTGTTCTCCGTCTTAATTAGCTTAATTATTTTAATAGGAAGGATGTGCGGTGGGAAAATGAACAACTAGTGAGGCTCC
>NW_028022566.1:0-10920 GCF_054177405.1 Leptonychotes weddellii
TGCTTCTCCCTCTCCCACTCCTCCTGCTTGTGTTCCCTCTCTCCCACGGTCTCTCTCTGTGAAATAAATAAATAAAATCTTAAAAAAAAAAAAAAAAAGAAGGGCGCCTGGGTGGCTCAGTTGGTTAAGCAACTGCCTTCGGCTCAGGTCATGATCCTGGAGTCCCGGGATCGAGTCCCGCATCGGGCTCCCTGCTCAGCAGGGAGTCTGCTTCTCCCTCTGACCCTAACCCCTCTCATGGGCTCTCTCTCATTCTCTCTCTCTCAAATAAATATATAAAATCTTAAAAAAAAAAAAGAACTCCCTGAACTTAAAATATATGTGAAAAAATATCCACCTGCTCAGTAACAGATTAATACTGAAAAAAACCTGGGGCGCCTGGGTGGCTCAGATGGTTAAGCGTCTGCCTTCGGCTCAGGTCATGATCCCAGGGTCCTGGGATCGAGTCCCGCACCGGGCTCTCTGCTCCTTGGGAGCCTGCTTCTCCCTCTGCCTCTCTCTCTGTCTCTCATGAATAAATAAATAAAAATCTTTAAAAAAAATACTGAAAAAAACCTAACCACTAGGTGCCATGCAATGCAAACACTATTCAGTCACCCACTACACCATAACTGCATTTAAATCTATAATGACCGGCATTAATCACGGCAAATTCAATGAAGAAAAGGCACTAGCATAACACCTTAACTTCTTGCAGAGGCCCAGAGTCATCATCTCACACTGGATGACTCACAGTTTTCCCAGCTTCTACCTTCAGGGAAACTTTGTGCTATTTCTGATCCTTTCCTTGTATTTGCACAGTCATGCCCATGCCATTGTTTACAACACACTAGGAATGAGCCATGCGGCTATTCAGTGTATCTATTTAGGGACCAGAATCTGAAAACCAAAGATTTCACACAACTTCCTGTAACCCTAACAAGACTAATTATCAGAAGACACCTTATCAGACAAGTAATGCAGACAGGTTTAATTACTCTGGAGTGTGGCGGCCTTTTAAATAGGGTTTAGCCAACAGATTCGTTAGTTCCTATTGAGGACCCTACCTTATCAAAGGCTCAATCATTCTACAGAAAAGAAATCTTTCTTCCTTTTATGTTCTCTTACAGCAGCCTGCTCGTGGGCCGTCAAGCAGGTGCAAGGAGGGCAGGCCCGCGGTCGCTACAGCGTTTGGGCGGGAAGCCGCGCGTCCCAGGTGATCTCGCCTCACTCCCGCGGAGTTCCCCTGCAAGCCCCGCCCCGCCGTCCTCCAGCCCCCCTTCCCTGCACTCCCGCCGACTGATTTCAGATGACCAAAGGCCACACTGCCCCAACAGCGTCGGGGCTACGGCACTTCCGCCCGCGTCCCGCGGAACTACAAGCCCCGGCAGCCCCTGCGCAAGGCCCGCCCTCTCCCACCTCCGCCCAAAACGAGTCCCAGAACCCTCCGCGAGACGCCAGGCCTCGAAATAGAACAAAACCGGCCGATGGGGGATGGGGAAAGGCGAGGGTCGCGGAGGACACAGGAGATGGAGGACTCTCCGATAGTGCGGGAAGCCCGATCTGGCCTTCCTTCTACACCTATCCGCCCCCCAACTACTGGACGCGGAGACCGCGGCCTGTCCTTCGCGCCTCCCGGGAAGCCAAGGTCCCCGCCAAGCTTCTTCGCTGATTCCTGCCAAGAGGTCCGCAGCCTCTTAGCCCAGCGTCCCCCTCACGCCCTTCCCCCCATTCTCGGGCAAACCTCCACCTCAGGATCCGCAGCAGCTTCGCTGTCCAAAGCAGACGCAGAAACGCCGCTCACAAACCGTTTCCCAGAAGCCCCCGGCTCGGACTGCTTCCGGTCTGCGGGTCCCAGGAGGCGGGGAGAGGCGAAGCCCCGCGTTGCCATGGAGATGCACTCCGGGAGGGGGAGGGGCGGCGCGACGACAATGACCGCTTTGAGGCTGCGCTTGGCCTCGCGCCACTCTGGATAGCCCAGAGTTCTGCGTTCCGCTTAAGAGACAGGGAAGAGAAAGAGAATTCTGCCACTAAGGTAGTCTCTACGGTTTCACAAGCCATCTGACAGGCATTATCTCATACGAAGCTCACAGTAACCCTCTGAAAGAAATAATAAAAGCGAGTATTTATGAGTGCTTACTGCATTGTACCAGCCACCCGTATTGTCATTTTCACAACAGGTCTATGATGGTAAGAACTTTTATTATTATCCCCATTTCTCAGGCGAGATAGATAACTGAGGCACAAGTAAATAACTTGCCCAGAGCTCATAACTAGTAAGGGGGAGAAAAGATTTGAAACCAAAGCATGACTCCCACTTTTGGCTCCCACACATGTTACGCAGCTTTATTTTGACCAAATTATCTGTCAGGGAAACAAGATGAGACTCTTAAGAGCTTTGGCAGTGATCTCAGTGAATTCGCAAAGTGCATGGTCATCTTCTGACTTCAGACTTGACATTTTATACCACAAAACAGCTGCTGAAGTTATCATTGGAAAAGTAAATCAGCCCACTTCATTCCCCTATTTAAAGGCCTTCAAAGGATCCCCACTGCCTTAAGTATGGTGTAAAAACTCCTTACACTGGCCTGCAAAGCCCCCTGTGGTCTGTTCCCTGCCTCCCCACTCTGACCTCAGCTCTTAGGCTCAGTGTGACTCTGGATTCTTAGCCTCACTGGAAGTCTCTGCACCCTTCATAGCAGGGGAGAATGATCTCATTTATTCATTTCCCTGTTCTGTGCTTTTTTTTTTTTTTTTTTTGTCTGTAAGTCCCATAAGGTCAAGGACCTTGTTTGTCTTGTACACCACAGTATCCCCACCTAGTCCTAGGATGCTGACTGGTACATAGAGAACTCAATAAATATTTGTTGAGTAAATGAATGAATGGTGGGCTTGTCACACTGCCCCTTTTGCTAGGTCACATGTCAGGCATCAGAAACCACACAAAAGAGCCCTGTTGTTTAAGGTCTATGTTAGAAGTGCAGGTCCAGCCTTCCAGAAGCATTTCAAGATCCTCAGGCTCCGGCTTTCTGCTTCATTCAGGCCTTCATAAAGTGCCCCCAGCCTCTGCTGGATTCGTGAATGAGAGAGCTAGTGAGCAAGCTGCTGATGGTACAGCACTAATTTACCATCTGACCAGAACTTTGATTCCCCAGAACTCCTGCTAACTCTGGTGCCTCTTCTCTCTTTCCTCGTTTAGGAGGCTACAAAATCCAGCCATTTCACTCTCCTGCTTGGCTACTGCCACCAAGCTGCTTGGCTGCTCTTCCCAACTTTTCCCTCTTTTGTGACCCTAAAGGCTAGCTAGCTCAAGGCATTTTTGTTTTATTTTGTTTTGCTTTGAGGTTTTACATCTAATGTTAGAAAACAAAAAAGATAAATAATATTAAACAAATAGTTGGGGACATTCAAAGTTGCAAAATTTTATAAAACTCTCTGCTTGGGATTTGTTTTATTATTCTTTTTTTTTTTTTTTAAAGATTTTATTTATTTATTTGACAGAGAGAGGCACAGCGAGAGAGGGAACACAAGCAGGGGGAGTGGGAGAGGGAGAAGGAGGCTTCCCGCCGAGCAGGGAGCCCGATGTGGGGCTCGATCCCAGGACCCTGAGATCATGACCTGAGCCGAAGGCAGACGCTTAACGACTGAGCCACCCAGGCACCCCTGTTTTATTATTCTTAATTCTAAGAGAGTAAATGGAAGCCACAATGAGGTTTCCCTAATTTATTCTTTTGAGGGCAGGGACCCACAGCACCCACTTTGAAACACCATCCTTCTGAGCCCCATTATGTGGGCTCTTTCCTGAATGGTGGCCCCTGTTGCCTTCTTAAAATTACAGTCAAGATAGGGCATCATGTTCCTCTGAGCAACCTGAGTGTAAGGAATAGCTCCATACCAGCGCTGGACAACCTTGCACATACCTACATAGGTCATGTAGGAGAGGTTCGAACTGCAGCTGATTTGGGTCTTGGCAGAACACCTTGTGATCCTCCCAGAATGTGAGAGCATGAGAGGCTTGTGAGGAGCTGCAATAAGGCCATTTGCCACTCATGTCCCTGTCTTCCAAGGAGGCTGACAGTTCTTCATTTCTTCCTGGGTTGTGATGAGGGTGTCTGTCTCACCTGATACAACAGAGCATTAGCCCCTTAGCAACAAGCCATTCCACATCTCAAGTTGAAGTCATCTGATTCCTTTTGTTTTGGTGTTATCCTTTTGGTGTGAGACAATAGCTGGCACCTTCTGGCTACTCTTGGTTTCACTATGTAGGTACTGATCTGTCTAAATCTAAAAAAGGCTCATTGTTTCTTTACCAGCTAAATCTTTTGACCTTGCTTTGAAAGCATCTCATTCATTAAATAATGGTAAAAAACAAAAACCAGGTAGATACTACCTGGGTTCCAGAGACCTAGACATGACTACAATGAAGTCATGATTCCTTCTTTTAACATTACTGTCTTGTTTAGGAGATGAACAAAAAAACCCAAGTATTTATAAGGCAGTAGAGAAGTACTCCGGTAAAAGAAAAACAGAATGCCATGAGGAAGTGTGCTGAAGGGGAAGAGAGGCACCCAAAGATGGAAGAAGCAAAGTAAAAAAAAATTTTCACATTGGAAGGAAAGCACAGCTCTCGGACCTGGTTTTAATCAGATTTCATCCAAGAATAATCATAATCTTTTCTAGCTTTTCTGTAACAATTATTTTGAAGCTCTCAGTCCTTCCCCTTGGTTCAGAAGTATTTCTGTCTGGGCATTTAAAATACATTGGTTAAAGATTCTGTTTTAGCCAATAAGTGCACTGAACTAGGAGTCTTTTGATTGCAAGTAGCTAAAAGCCTGTGGCAGGCTTTGTTTACTCCCTATATAAAACACTCTCCAGGCACCTGGGTGGCTCAGTCAGCTAAGCATTGACCCTTGATTTCAGCTCAGGTCTTGATCTCAGGGTCCTGGGATGGAGCCCTTCTCTGGCTGCCCGCTCAGCCGGAAGTCGGCTTGTCTCCCTCTCCCTTCACCCCTCCCCCTGCTTGCTGGTGTGCACATTCATTTGTTCTTTCTCAAATACATCTTTTAAAAAAAAGTACTCCCCATTACTTCTAATATGTTCCCGATTTTTTTGATTGGAGGGGGCAACCCTGTGCCCAGGCACAGAGAGTAAGCTGTGATTAAACTAAGCCCTCCATGACCATTTTGTTTCTCTTTGCCAGATACTCACTTTGCCTCTCTGGCCACTAGGAATGGCCATGTGATTCAGTTCTAGTCAATGAGATGTAAGAGGAAGTTGTTTGTGTCCCTCAAGAAATTTCTCTATTTCATGTAAGTTGTCAAATTTATTGGCATAAAGTTGTTCATACTACTTCCTTAATATCCTTTTAATGTCTATTGGATTAGTAGTGATGTCCCCTCTTTCATTCCTAAAATTGGTAATTTTTGGTTTGCTTTTCTTTATCAGTTTGCTTCTAATTCATCAATTTTACTAATTTTTCAAAGAATCAACTTTTGGCTTTGTTTATTTGCTCAATTATTTGTTGTCTATTTCATGGAGTTCTCCTTTTTTAAAACAATATACAGTAAAATTGACTCTTGTTTTGGCATATAGCTTTATGAATTTTAATACATGTATAGATTTGTAAAACTACCACCAAAATCATAATTGAGAATAGTTCCATCATTCTATAAAACTTCCTCAGGCTGTACTCACAACTTTTCTACATCCCTAACCCGTAGCAACAACTAATTTATTATCCATCAAAATAATGTTGACTTTTCCAGAGTGTAATATAAATGGAATCATAAAGTATATAAACTTTTACATACCTTTCATTCAGCGTAATGCCTTTGAGATTCATCCATGTTATTGCATGTCTCCATTGTTCATTTCATTTTATTGCTGAGTCGTATTTTTCTGCAGCTATCGTAGTTTGTTTCCATTAAATTGCCTTTTCATCTTTTTTTTTTTTTAAGATTTTGTGTGTTTATTTGAGAGAGGGAGTGAATGAGAGAGATAGAGCATGAGCAGAGGGAGAGGGAGAAGCAGACTCTCCACTGAGCAGGGAGCCCCATGTGGAGCTCCATCCCAGGACTCAATCCCGGGACTCCGGGATCATGACCTGAGCCAAAGGCAGACGCTTAACTGACTGAGCCACCCAGGCCCCCTGCCTTTTCATCTTTTAAAAAAATTAATTGGCCAGGGGCGCCTGGGTGGCTCAGTCGGTTAAGCAACTGCCTTCGGCTCAGGTCATGATCCTGGAGTCCCGGGATCGAGTCCCACGTCGGGCTCCCTGCTCAGCGGGGGGTCTGCTTCTCCCTCTGACCCTCTTCCCTCTCGTGCTCTCTGTCTCTCATTCTCTCTCTCAAATAAAAAAAAAAAATCTTAAAAAAAAAAAATTAATTGGCCATATTTCTGTGGGTCTATTTCCAAACTCTCTAGCCTATTATTCTGATCTATGTGTCTATCTCTTTGATAATACCATACCCTTGATTACTATAGCTTTATAACAGTTAAAAATCTGGTAGTGTGAATCCTCCAACTTTGTTTTTCTTTTTCAAAATTATTTCAAAGATTTAGTTCATTTAGCACTCCATACAACTTTTAGAATTAGTTGCCTATATCTACAAAAATATCGTACTGGAATTTCTATCAGAATTGCATTAAATCTATTGATCAATTTATGGACAATTGGCATGTTAATTATATTGAATCCATCAATCCCTAATACACTATATCTTGCCATTCATTTTGATCTTCTTTGATTTTTTAAATTTTTAAAAATTTTTTATTTTTAATTGAAGTATAGTTGACATACAATACTATATCAGTTTCAGGTGTATAACATAGGGATTCAACAATTATATACATTATGAAATGCTCAGGGGCGCCTGGGTGGCTCAGTCGTTAAGCGTCTGCCTTCGGCTCAGGTCATGATCCCAGGGTCCTGGGATCAAGCCCCACATCGGGCTCCCTGCTCAGCGGCAAGCCTGCTTCTCCCTCTCCCACTCCCTCTGCTTGTGTTCCTGCTGTCGCTATCTCTCTCTCTGTCAAATAAATAAATAAAACCTTAAAAAAAAAACAACACTATGAAACGCTCACTTTGATAAGTGTAGTTACCAGCTGGTATCATACAAAGTTATTATGATAGTATTGACTATATTTCCAGTGCTTGATTTTCTTTGATTTTATTCATTAGCACTTTGTAGAATTCAATGTACAAATCCTGCCCATGTTTTGTTCAATTTATTCCTGAGTGTAACTAGTTTTTGGAGCTATTTAAAATGATATATTAAAATATCTAGTTGTACATTGCCAGTATTTAAAATATACAGCTGACCCTTGAACACATGTGTTCGAACTGTGTGGATCTCCTTTTATGGGGATTTTTTATATGTATAAATACAGCACAGTACTGCAAATGTATTTTCTCTTCCCTATGATTTTCTTAATACCATTTTTTCTCTAGCTTACTTTATTGTAAGAATATAGTATATAATATATATACAAAATATGTGTTAATTGACTATATTATAGGTAATGCTTGTGGTCAAAAGTAGGCTCAGGTCATGATCCCGGAGATCTGGGATTGAGTCCCGCATTGGGCTCCCGGTTCAGCGGGGAGCCTGCTTCTCCCTCTGACCCTCTCCCTTCTCATGGTGTTTCTCTCTCACTCGCTCTCTAATAAATAAATAAATAAATAAAATCTTAAAAAAAAAAAGTAGGCTATTAGTAGTTAAGTTTTGGGGGAGTCAAAAATTATATATGGATTTTTGACTGTGCAGAAGGTTTGGTGCCCCAAGCCCCACATTGTTCAAGGGTCAACTGCAATTGATTTTTGTGTATTGACTTTTATCCTACAACCTTGACAAACTCCTGTATTAATCAGGGTTCTCCAGAGAAACAGAAGCAAAGGGTATATAACATATATATAAAGAGATTTATTAGAGGAATGGGCTCATGCAGTTATGGAGGCTGAGAAGTCCCACAGTCTGCTGTCTGCAAACTGGAGAACCAGAAACCCTGGTGATATAATTCAGTCTGGTTGCTGTCCCAGAGGCAGGAGAATATGGATGTCTCAGGTAAAGCAAAGAGAGCAAAATTGCCCTTCCTTTGCCTTTTAGTTCTGTTTAGGCTCTTAAGGGATTGGATGATACCCACCTGTATTGGTGAGGATGAACTTCTTTCTTCAGTCTACTGATTTAAATGCTAATCTCTTCTGGAGATACCTTTACAGACATACCCAGAAATAATGTTTTATCAGCTCTCTGGGCATCCCTTAACCCAGTCAAGTTGACACATAAATTAACCATCACAACTCTATTAGAAGCTTTTTTATAGATTCAGTGGAATTTTCTATGTGGATAATCATGTTATCTACAAAAAGGGAAAATTTATTTCTTAATTTCCAAACTATATTACCTTTCCTTTTCTTGCTTTATTGCACTGGTTAGGACTTCCAATACAATGTTGAGTAGGGATGGAAAGACTGGACATACTTTCTTTGTTCCCAGTCATAGAGGGGGAAGGGATTCAGTCTTTCATAACTGAGTATGATATTGACTCTAGGGTTTTTGTTTTGTTTTGTATAAGACTTTATTTTTTTAGAGCAGTTTTAGGTTTACAGCATTGAGAGGGAGGTTGGAGAGATTTCCCATATACCTTCAGCCCCCATACATGCATAGCCTTCCCCATTATCAACATCACTCATCAGAATGGTACATATTTTACCAAGGATGAACCTATATTGACACATCATAATCACCCAAAGTCCATGTTCTACCTTAGAGTTCACTCTTTGTATTATATATTCTAGGGGTTTGGACAAGTGATTAATGACATACATCCATTATTATGATATCATACAGAGTTTTTAAAAAATATTTTATTATTTCAGAGAGAGGGAGAGCACAGAGGGAGAGTGAAAGGGAGAAGCAGACTCTCCGCTGAGCAGAGAGCCAGATGTGGGACTCAATACCAGAACCCCGAGATCATGACCTGAATCGAAGGCAGACACTTAACTGACTGAGCCACCCAGGCGCCCTCATACGGAGTATTTTAACTGCTCTAAAAATCCTCTATGCTTTGCCTATTTCATCTCCCCCATCCCCAGGCAACTACTGATCTTTTTGTCTTCATAGTTTTGCCTTTTCCAGGAAGTCCACTATATAGCGGAATCATACAGTATGCAGTCTTTACAGATTGACTTCTTTCACTTAGTAACATGCACTTAAGGTTTCTCCATGTCTCTTCATGGCTTGATAGCTCATTTCTTTGTAGCACTGAATAATATTCCATTGTCTGTATGTACCACAGTTGATGCATCCTTTGAAAACCTCCTGAAGGACATCTTGGTTGCTTGCAAGTTTTGGCAATTATGAATAAAGCTGCTATAAACATCTGTGTACGAGTTTTTGTGTGAATGTACATTTTCAGCTCCTTTGGGTAAATACTAAGGGCATGATTGCCAAATCATAGGGTGAGTGTGTGTTTGGTTTTGTAAGAAACTGCCAAAATGTCTCCCAAAGTGCCCCACCATTTTGCATTCCCACCAGCAACGAATGAGTTCCTGTTGCTCCATATCTTTGGCAGCATTCGGTGTTGTTAATGTTTCACATTTTGGCCTTTCTAATTGGTGTGTGGTGAACTCTAGGTTTTTAACAGATGCACTTTATCAGTATGGGGAAGTTACCTTCTATTTGTAACATAAATGGATGATGAATTTTGTCAAGTACTTTTTCTGCATCAGTTGATATGACCACAGGGTTTTTCCTTTTGAAACTGCTCATCTGGTAGATTACTTTGATTTTTGAATACTGGGCCAACCTTATAGTCCTGGGATAAACCCCACTTGGTCCAGGTGTTTTATTCTTTTTATACATTGCTGAATTCAATTTGGTAGTATTTGTTGGGGACTTTTGCACCTACGTTCATTAAGAATTTTGTTTTTCAATCTGCTAGTCCCAGTGTTGTTTAAATTGGGTAATTTCCGTTGATCTATATAAGTGACTATTTCCTCTGTCATTTGATTTCTTCTACCGAGCTCATCCAGGGAATATTTTACTTTGGTTGTTTTCTTTTTCAGCTATAAAATTTCCATTTGTGTCTTCTTTATATCTTTGATTTCTTTCCTGATGTTTCCTCTTTCCATTCATTCACCCTTACTTCTTTTTTTTTTTTTAAAGATTTTATTTATTTATTTGAGAGAGAGAGAATGAGAGAGAACACATGAGAGGGGGGAGGGTCAGAGGGAGAAGCAGACTCCCTGCCGAGCAGGGAGCCCGATGTAGGACTCGATCCAGGGACTCCAGGATCATGACCTGAGCCGAAGGCAGTCGCTTAACCAACTGAGACACCCAGGCGCCCCCAGTCACCCTTACTTCTTAAGCATGGTTATAATACCCGATTTAAAGTCTTTTTCTGACAGTTTTAACATGTGTGTCATTTAGGCAGTGACATAATTTGATTTTCTTTTTCCTTGCAAATTGAGATGTTCCTGGTTCTTCCTATGCCTAATAATTCTGCATTCTATCTCGCACATTTTGATACTATGTTATCAGATTCTGGGTATCCTTTTAAACCCTAAACAGAAAGTTGATCTGTTTTAGCAGGCAGTTGCCCCAGGTAGGGTCCGGCCACAAGTTCTGGGTGGGCTGTGGTTCCAAAGTCAGTTCAGTTTTCTAACATTTCCAGTCCTTTGTGCATGCCACCTGGTGGCCAGTCTGGATCTGGGGAAGTAGTCTACCCTGGAGCTCAGTTCTCAATGCCTGTGCCCTGCTCTTTAGGGTCAGATCCATGCATGTGCACTTTAGAGGTGAGCAGAGGTGTTCAGACATTACTTTTAGGGATTACACTTGATCTTTCTACTCTTTGCAATAAACTCAACATTTTCTGGCTCCCCGAGGCCTCCGCTAGTAGTCTTCCAGCTAGAAAGCTTGGGCTTTCGTTTCCTTGCTCTGC
>NW_028022567.1:0-655 GCF_054177405.1 Leptonychotes weddellii
AAAAAAAAAAGGGGGGGTGTCAATCAAGGTGGAACCTGGAATGGATTTACTGATGGTGAGCTTGAGCCCTGGAAATAAAGACCATGGGGGTAAAAAGACTAAATGGGCCTCAGGGAGTACAAGAGACAGAGATTAGACAGGTGATTCCCTAATGCTCACAAGGAGGTAGCGTCTGTGCAGACAGGTAACTCAGTGGGTAAGTAATTTGCTGTCCCTTAGACTTTTGCATTGGCTGGTTTCTCGTTCTGGAAACCCTCAACTCCCTGATACCCATAGGGAAAACTCTCATCTCCTTCAAGTCTTTGCTAAAAGACCATTTCAATGAAGCCTAGCCTGCCCATGCTATTTAAAATTGCAACTACCCTCCACTCATCCATTCTAGATCAATTTCTTTCTTCTATGTATCACTTCCTAAATATATGCCATATTATATGAGATCATTTGCTTTTTTATTTTTTATTTTTATTTTTTTTAAAGGTTTTATTTATTTATTGGACAGAGAGAGACACAGCGAGAGAGGGAATACAAGCAGGGGGAGTAGGAGAGGGAGAAGCAGGCTTCTCGCTGAGCAGGGAGCCCGATGTGGGACTCGATCCCAGGACCCTGGGATCATGACCTGAGCCGAAGCCAGACGCTCAACGACTGAGCCACCCAG
>NW_028022568.1:0-655 GCF_054177405.1 Leptonychotes weddellii
TGATCCTTTTAATGTATTGTTGGATCCTATTAGCTAGGATTTTGTTGAGGATTTTGGAATCCATATTCATCAGGGATATCGGTCTGAAATTCTCCTTTTTGATGGGGTCTTTGCCTGGTTTGGGGATTAAGGTAATGCTGGCCTCATAGAATGAGTCTGGAAGCTTTCCTTCTGTTTCTATTTTTTGAAACAGCTTCAGTAGAATAGGTATTATTTCTTCTTTGAATGTTTGGTAGAATTCCCCAGGGAATCCATCAGGCCCTGGCTCTTGTTTTTTGGGAGGTTTTTGATCACTGCTTCAATCTCGTTACTGGCTATTGGCCTATTCAGGTTGTCAATTTCTTCCTGTTTCAGTCTTGGCAGCTTATACCTTTCCAGGAAGGCCTCCATTTCATCCAGATTGCTCAGTTTATTGGCATATGGTTGTTGATAATAATTTCTAATAATTGTTTCTATTTCCTTGGTGTTAGTCATGATCTCTCCCCTTTCATAATTTTATTAATTTGGGTCCTTTCTTTTTTCTTTTGGATAAGTCTGGCCAGTGGTTTACCGATCTTATTAATTCTTTCAAAGAACCACCTTCTAGTTTTGTTGATCTGATCTGTGTTTCTGGTTTCTAATTCATTGATCTCTTCTCTAATCTTAATTGTTTCTC
>NW_028022569.1:0-655 GCF_054177405.1 Leptonychotes weddellii
AATCAGAGAAAGACAATTATCATATGATCTCACTGATATGTGGAATTTGAGAAACAAGGCAGAGGATCATAGGGAAGAGAGGAAAAAATGAAACGGGACAAAACCAGAGAGGGAGACAAATCATAAGAGACTCTTAATCTCAGGAAACAAACTGAGGGTTTCTGGAGTGGAGGGGGGTGGGAGGGATGGGGTAGCTGGGTGATGGACATTAGGGAGGGTATGTGCTATGGTGAGCACTGTGAATTGTGTAAGACTGATGAATCACAGACCTGTACCCCTGAAACGAATAATACATTATATGTTAATAAAATAAATAAAAATTTAAAAAATTTAAAAAGTCTGTATCATGGGGGTGCCTGGGTGGTTCAGTCAGTTAAGTGTCCAACTCTTGATTTCGGCTCAGGTGATGATCTCAGGGCCATGAGATTGAGCCCCACCTCAGGCTCCATGCTCAGCACAGAGTCAGCAATAGAGTCTCTCTCCCTCTCTCTCTGCCCCTCCCCCCCACTTGCTCTCTCTAAACAAGTAAATAAAATCTTTAAAAAAATAAAAAGTCTGCATCATATAAGGTGGTTATTTGAGTTCAAGTAGGCTGTATCAATCATCCACTATACACCAAATGCTGTTCATTAACTAAAATTAAAAAAAAAAAAAA
>NW_028022570.1:0-655 GCF_054177405.1 Leptonychotes weddellii
AGTCACTCCCATCTCCCCAGTCTCCGGCCGCACTCCGTGCTCACCCGGCCTGTGACCGCTCATTTCTATCTCTGGCACCCAACCCTGGGTGGAGTCTCCAAACCCAGCAGATCCCCGCGGTGCACTCCCACACGGCTCCTCCTGGGGGAGGAAGGTGAGTCTCCCCGGATCTGCTGCTTGTTGGGTCCCTGCTGGAGGAGCAGTGGCCCGACTGTGCCGCGGATCCTGGTTTATGGCAACCCCGAGCTAAGAGCCCACTCCTCGGCTCCGTCTCTGCAGCCGGCTTCCCTACTCCGATACCTGGGAGCTCTGCCATACTCAGGCACCGCTGGTCTTCCTGTGACCCTGAGGGTCCTGAGACCACACTGTCCCATGAGGGTCCCACCCCCCACTTAGCCACCGGAGCGACATCCCTCAGCGGAGCTGACTTCTAAAAGTTCCGATTTTGTGCTCCGCGGCTCTATCACTTGCCGGAAGTGGCCGACGGAGGCCCCCCTCCCCCGCTGTCTATCCTCCCGAATATCGCCTCGGATTCACTTCTCCGCACGTCCTACCTTCCAGAAAGTGGTCGCTTTTCTGTTCAGAGAGTTGCTGCTATTCTTTTCTTCGATCTCCTGTTGAGTTTGTAGGTGTTCTGAATGGTTTGATCCCTAGC
>NW_028022571.1:0-655 GCF_054177405.1 Leptonychotes weddellii
TGGATCCCAGTTAGTGGTAAAACTGTTTCTTCACTTCCCCATTTGGTTACTTTTTGGTCTCTCTCTAGAGTCAACTTCAGAAGATTCCTGGATATGCATTTCCCTTCAGGTTGCCCTTCCCTTTCTCTGCCCATGTCTGCCCCATCCCAACCTGGGTTTCGGGTTCCACTGTGGACTGTAGGAACAGTCCCGGGTCCTCATTTCTTTAGAGTGGAGCATATGCTGGACCAAAAAACCTTTCTCTTAATGTTTCTGATAGCTCCCAGCACATATTTCTATGACTTATGCTAAGTGGCTCTCTTTCGGAGTAGAAAAAGGAAGAAATACAGGGGTCCTGTGAAACAGGGAAGACTTCACTTCCACAAAGTCAAGCCACATACTAGACCTTTAGGGCCAACATAAGGGTTAATTGTATGTTTGGATGCTGCTAGGCTTTCACAATGTTTGGTGATAATGTACACTTTGTCTCAGAAAAAAAAACTGTAATCAGGGAACTAAATTTGCTTACAGAATTATAACATTTTATACTACACCAAGGGAATATTAGAGACAGTAGATATGGTTGGATGTAGAAATATAAATATATATATATATATGGGTTAGTATACACATACATATTTACTAGCTCTGCTGAGAGGGCCAAACAGCAATGACA
>NW_028022572.1:0-655 GCF_054177405.1 Leptonychotes weddellii
TATCTTTGGGGTAAATACCCAGTAGTGCAATTGCTGGGTCGTATGGTAGCTCTATTTTCAACTTTTTGAGGAACCTCCATACTGTTTTCCAGAGTGGCTGCACCAGCTTGCATTCCCACCAACAGTGTACGAGGTTTCCCCTTTCTCTGCATCCCCGCCAACATCTGTCATTTCCTGACTTGTTAATTTTAGCCATCCTGACTGGTGTGAGGTGATATCTCATTGAGGTTTTGATTTGAATTTCCCTGATGCCAAGTGATGTTGAGCACTTTTTCATGTGTCTGTTGGCCATTTGGATGTCTTCTTTGGAAAAATGTCTGTTCATGTCTTCTGTCCATTTCTTGATTGGATCATTTGTTCTTTGGATGTTCAGTTTGATAAGTTCTTTATACATTTTGGATACTAGCCCTTTATCTGATATGTCATTTGTAAATACCTTCTCCCATTCTGTTGATTGTCTTTTGGTTTTGTTGACTGTTTCTTTTGCTGTGCTTCCTGATGAAGTCCCAATAGTTCATTTTTGACCTTGCTTCCCTTGCCCTTGGCGATGTTTCCAGAAGAAGTTGCTGCAGCTGAGGTCGAAGACGTTGCTGCCTGTGTTCTCCTTTAGGATTTTGATGGACTCCTGTCTCACATTTAGGTCTTTCAACCATTT
>NW_028022573.1:0-655 GCF_054177405.1 Leptonychotes weddellii
ACACGACATTTTAGATACTCTGTGTAGGACCATTGAATCTACGATCCATGTGGTCACAAGGATATCTGGCAAAGGAAACCAAGCTGCTTCTTGACATTAGATGTAGCATGTCTACTTTTAAGGTCCCCTCTCCCCCCAATGCTGTTTGTATAAGTTTTGCTTATTTCTGTTTTTGTGCTTCAGTTTGTCCAGTGCTCTCTGCTTGAATGGCAAGATAGATTTATAGGCTTAATTCTTGGTCAGGCAGAACTCCAGATGAAAAAATTTGCATCTTCAGTATACTTTCTAAAGGGCAATCAGATAATGGATATGTTTTATGTAATTAATTAAGAGTTCACTGTAGTGGCTTTCATTTCATATGGCTGTCTGGGAGGAACAGGGTTCCCTGGCCCTGTACAATGTAATTTAAACTTACAGCATTTTTACTGTGTATAATATGGTGTCCTCTGTGCCAGTTTTGTACCTTATAATAGAGGCAGATCGCCTCCGATCGCTGTGGTTCTTATTATCAAAATTAAGTTTACTTGTATACGGAACAACCACAAGAAATTTGATTCTGTAAAGAATCCTCTTTAGCTGTGGCCTGGCAGTATATAAATGGTGCTTTATTTAACAGAATACCTGTGGAGGAAATAAAGCACACTTGATGTAAAAA
>NW_028022575.1:0-655 GCF_054177405.1 Leptonychotes weddellii
CCCCCAGGTACCCTCCTTCACTTCAGGCTCCATTTCCAGTATCAGGGAAGGAGATGGAGCCTGTGTGACAGACACCTGGTGATGACACAGTCTTCACGTGACTCTCATTGCTGCCTGCAGATGTGGAGTTCTTGCTGACAATCTGATTCCTGGATACATCACTAGGGGTTTAATAATAAATAACCAATTAGATGTTTGTATTCAGAAAAAGAAATCATGTGGTTGGGATATCAGGAGGAACAATGCCACTTAATATTTTCTTGGCAGTGTTTAAGAATTGGTCCTCTTTAAACCTGTATATATAATAAAATAGAGATAGGAGAGAAAAAGGGGAGGGCTTGCCTTCTATTTACTTAAACTGGTTTTCACATGGTTACCCATGGGAAAAATCAAAATGTCACATGATTCCATTTTTATGATTACTCACTGCAGATTATTACACTCAATACTAAACTATTTCTTAATATTAAAGACAAAACAAATACTGTCATAATAAATTGACTTCTACCATAGAGAACTCCCAATAACAGTTTGAATCTATAAGTTCTCAACTAATACATCCAGTGGGGCTAAGATGGGTGTGTGGGAGGGGGGAACTCTCATACACTGAGTGGGTATAAATTGACTTAGCTTTTTTGTAGGGTATTTGAAAATA
>NW_028022576.1:0-655 GCF_054177405.1 Leptonychotes weddellii
ATTTTGGCCCTGGACCCAACAACTTAGCTTATGTTGAACTAAATCTTGTACCAAAAATAACTTTAAAACTTGGAAAAACATGTAAACAATGCTTTGAAAGCATTGGAAAACCAGTTCAAGTAACAGTGAGCATCTAGAATTCTTGAGAAAGGAAAGCACACAAGGTGCACTGCACAGTCACCCCAGAATTCTCCTGAGGTCATGCTCCCAATTGTGGCAAGAGTAGAAAGAGTTCAAGAAGAAAGCAACAGGCTCCTAGGTCTGAGGGGTCAGAGCATGAGTCTGGGGATGCCAAAGGAGATGGGATATCTCCTACTGGAGGGAAAGGAACTTCAGGAGTGTCCAAAATTCTGCATTCAAATTTCCCACGAAAGGCTGGTCCGCTTCTGAGCTGTGAATGTGCAAGACAATCCTAAAGAAATGCAGTAAACAGCAGACAGGAAGCTCAAGAATGGAGGTGGATTTGAGCAACCAGAGAGCACCAGGGTGTTAAAAGATTGCTATTGAAGTTGGAGGAGACTTCGGGCCTGAGACTTACCCCTATGAGTAAAGGCAGAACCGAAACAGGCATAACAGAGCTGAAAAACAAGATTTGACTGGATCAAGGTCATTAACTGTAACTCTTTGACTAAAAATCTTAGCACTTTTTGGAAGA
>NW_028022577.1:0-21530 GCF_054177405.1 Leptonychotes weddellii
CTGTTACATAATCAAGAGGGAACCCCTAACTCATAGCTTCTTCTTGCAGAGTTAAGTGTTTGGACCTCATATCTGCCACCCCAAGTTTACTGCTCCCACCTAGGGATGGGCCCCTAAAAAATCCCACCTCTGAATGCCAAAAGGGCTTTCATTCATGAGTCCTTGAAGACTATGCAAACAAAGAAACAGTTCACAATAGATATGCAAGCCTCACCATGAGTATCTCCCCACTTACCAGGGCAGAGTGATTAAGCAAAAATGACCAACCCAGTTCTTTCCCTGAAAGTGTTTGACCACATACTTTATAAGCTGCTGCCTGAGGGTCCAACTTCTAATTAGCATGCATTCAGGTGCTGATGGCAGTCTGGCAGTCTTTGGGGGAGAGGAGCTGGGGACCACTGCTGGGGACCACTGCCCCAATATTCTCCCTCTAGCTCACTCCAACAACAACAACAAAAAAGCGGCCAGTATCTCCCTAGAAGGACTATATCCACACATGCCCTGATTTTAAAGGTTCCCACCCAAAGAACAGGCCCCCAAATCACCTCGCTTTGATAGATAATGGGACTTGCATTCACAAGCCCAAGAGGATTGTAGCAAACAGAAACAGTTTTAAACAGTAACAGGAGCACATCCCATAGCTATGCACCTGGGCTCAGGGCGAAGGGGCAGGCAAAATTGCCTATTTCCCAGTTTCTTCCTAGAAGAGGTTTGCTTATGTGCTTTCCCAACTGCTAGCTTAGGGTCCACCATCTAGCCTCCATCTAGATGCTGACTAAGATCCTCTCCTTTGGGATACCTCAACTACTGGGAGTCACTAACATTAACACTACAAAAAGAAGTAAATTGTGCCATCAAACCCATAAAGACTAGTATAAAATTGTAGAGCTTTAGTATGTGTTCAAAGTTGTTATTATCAGCTTAAAATAGGCTATTATGCCCATAAGATATTTTATATAATAATCATGGTAACACAAAACAAAACTTTAAGGTAGATTCTCGAAAGAGAAAAAAAATTAAAAAAATCAAAGCATACCACTACAGAAAAACATCACATAACAAAGGAAGAGAATGAGGAAGTAAGAACAGCAAAACCAGAAAAATAACCAAAAAAATTTAACAAAATGGCAAAAATAAATTCATACTTATCAATAACTTCTTTAAATGTAAATGAACTAAATTTTCCAATTAAAACACATTAAGTGGCTGCATGGATTAAAAAAAACAAGTCCCAACTATATGCTGCCTACAAGAGACTCACTTCAACTTTAAGAACATACACTGAAAGTCAAGAGATTTAAAAAGATATACTATACAAATGGAAACCAAAAGAAAGCTGGTAACTATACTCATATTAGACAAAACAAATGATAAGCCCCACACTGTCAACAATAGACAAAGAAGGTCATTATAAAAAGGGGGTCAATTGATCAAGAAAATTTAGCGACTGTAATATTTATGCAACCCACTACCAGAGCATCTACATACATTAAGCATAATATTAACAGATCTGAAGGGAGAAATAGACACCAATATAAAAATAGCAGGGGACTTCAATACCTCACTTTCAACAATGGATAGATCACAGAAAATCAGTAAGGTAACACTGAACTTTAACTACATGTTAGACCAGACAGATCTAACAGGCATGTATAGAACATTCCATCCAACAGTATCTGAAAACACATTTTTTCAAACACACATGCAAATTCTCTAGGATAGATCATATGTTAGGCTACCAAACAAGTCTTAATGTAAGCAGATTGAAAAAAATACCAGCATCTTTTCCAACCACACTGTATGAAATTTAAAATCCATTACAAGAACAAAACTGGAAAATTCACAGGTATGTAGAAATCAAACAGCATGTTCCTGAACAACCAAAGAGTCAAAGAAGAAAACAAGAGGAAATAGAAAAATACCTTAGGACAAACAAAAATGGAACCACAATATTGCAAAACTCATGAGATGCAGCAAATCTGGCCTAAAAGGGATGTTTTTTTAACAATATACTAAAGATTTTTTTTTTCTGGTTTGCTAAATGTCTGCTTTGTTATTTATTATTGCTACAGACTTAAAAAGTAGTCACATTCAGTATTTTCAGAATATGACATATATAAAATGCATTAACTTCAGTAATTAATTCTTGCATATGTTTATTCTTTCCAAGTGATATTTCATAGGTTAAGAGGTGGTTTTAAATCCCATATTACAATCATGTTCATGTTATTTTTCCTTAGGCTTCTTAGGTTATGTTTAATGTATTTTGAAGCTATCAAAATTACTCATATTATGTAGATCTTTGCTATGGGATTATATTTTTATCACTACAAAATATCATTTTATTTTAATTAATATATTTCATATCAAATTCAATTTTGTCTAACAATTTCTTAAATCCCTACTTTCTCATTTTGTGTTTACCTATCTTCTCCATTCTCTTATTAGAGTAAATTCCTCAAAAGCCAAATGTGGATTAAGAGAGTGGTAGTGAAATAATAGGAAAAGAGAGAGAAAGAGTTTGTCAACTTATCGTGTGTTTGCTTTGGCTTCTGGACCTGACTGAGCCCAGTCTTATACCATCTCAATTTCATAAAAAAATCCCGTCACCAATGTCTAATTTCATTATTCATTTGATTAGATAACACAATTCATGATGGTCAGCTTGGTGTCTTGTTATTATGGGTTTAATGTCTACTAGGGCCAAGTAGTAGTCAGGAACTGTTATTTAAATTAAGCACAGTTATTACACAATTCACATTATTGCTAGAAATCAGCACGGTCTTTCTCCAAAAATTTGAGTTATCAATTCTATGATTTTTCTATTGGGTCTGAGCAAGGGCCATATTTAGCATATATTTGTCAAAAATACTATTCAGAACATTGGCTGGGTCAGTGGCACAAGTGGGATGAGAGGTTGTGTGGTAGGTGAGACCTAAGTAGAACCTTTTGTTTGTTTTTAATTTTGCCTCAGATATTACTGAAAATAGGAAGCCTCAGAGGACACATGGTAAATGGATCTGAACAGCGTGCCCAATACGGTATATGGTTCCTCCAGAATTCCCCCCCAAATATCTGGCTTTTTTTGCAGTGTGTGGCATAAAATACAACAAATTTTATCTCACTGTAGAAAAATACACCAACATTCCCAAGACCACCGGATTTGTAGAATTTTCCTCAATGTGGCAAACCAGACACCTTGCAGGATTCATCTTTCTCTTTTTGGTATGCAAGTGTTTTACTAAGGCTTCTAGATTGCATGGTACTTCTGGCTTACCAAGAGCAATTAGCTAAACATAAGTACTCTAATGCATAGCCTTGTATTTTGTGGGTTATTAATATTATGAAGGATTCTCCAGGCAATATTGTGATAAACAGAGGGATTTACAGTACCTAAGAAAATGGAAGTATTTAGCTGCTTTTGCCAGCTAAAGACAAACTGCTTGTGATTTTCTTTCTTTTATGAATAGAAGTGAGAGGATTATTTAGGTTAATAGTTGCAGATATATATACAATGTACCAGGCATTGCATTAATTTGTTAGAGTTAAGATACTTCATCTGTATCCACAGCTGAGACTGACATAAGGATGAGACTACATTTCCAGTAGTTTACCATTATTATCTACCTAGTTTTTGCACTGGCCAAAACATGATACCTATGGAAATCACCACCCGTGCATCTTTCTTTACTAGGTGTAATTCTACCAGAGATATGACATTCATTATTTTCTTGCTTTCTTGGCAAAAAACAAAACAAAACAAAAAAAACAGTAGTTAAAGAATTTTCCACTTGGTCCTGATTCCAGAAATCAGAAAACCCATTAGAATTTTTTTACTGTTTTTAAGTGTAACTTTTTCCACAGTACTTTGGAAGACTAGGGGAAAAAAAAAGAAAACTCTAAGGTGGGTCTCTGTTCCCATTGAATTCAGTGGGAGGCAGACTTCTTACATAATGTGGACTACATATGCCCCCATTATGACAAACAGAAAAAAAAACCACTATTTTGGTCTCCAGGTACTAGTTAGTGTCAGATATGAGTCAATTTTTGATTTTCATGAAATATGCTTCTAAGAATGGCTGTGTACAAGTCTTTGTGTATATACATGTTTTAATTTTTTTTTGCATAAATATCTAAATATGAAATTGTTGGGTCTATAATAAAATTAGATTGAATTTTTTAAGAAACTGCTAAATTGTTTTCAAACTGGCTACATATTTTTACATTCCCACTACCAATGCAAAAGTGTTCCAATTTCTTCACATCCTTGCCACCATTTGCTATTTTTTATTTACTTATTTTTTTATTTTACTTTTTTTAACTAAAGCTATCCCAGTGAGTGTGAAGTGGTATCTCATTGTGGTTTTGACTTACATTTCCTTAATCACTAATGATGCCAAGAATGATTTCATTTGCTTATTGGAAATTTGCATATCTTCTTTCACAAAATTTTTATCCAATTCCTTTGCCTATTTTTTTAAGTTTGATTACTTGTGTTTTTGTTTTTGAATTGTAAGCACTCATCACAATATCCTCAACTCACACGAAAGTAGTGGCTGGAAAAATTAGAATATGTATATTAGAATAGTTTATCACAGCAGAATTTCTTCACAAAAATAAAAAAAAGTGAAGCTATGGTGAGAGTAAGGTTTCAGGTGGTTCATGTGCTAGCTACATAATGAAAGATATTCACAGATGGGTAATTAATTAAGTACTATTTCATTGAATCAAAGAAATGTATCCAGAGAAAATAAACTTGTTTAAGAATATGACATTTTCAGTGAGAAGAATTTCTTGGAGAGTTGAGAGCACTGGGAGCGACATCAACAGTTAATTAGGAGCAAGCTACCAAATATAGTATTTTTCTTATTTCTATAATAATCTGAATTAATATGAAACATAAAATAAATCCATATAGAAAGTAAATTGCCCTGAATGCTACAATGTCTCATATTTAGTACTCACTAAATATTTGTGCAAAATGAAAAAAACAAAACAAAACAAAACAGGTTATGTATGGAATTTTTGAATCACTATATTGTATACCTGAAAGTAATATAACGCTGTATGTTAACTAACAAGAATTAAAAGCTTAAAAAAAAGAAGAAAAATGAAAAAAGGCAATCAATTTTGTGTTGTTTGCATTGGATTTTGAAAACTAGAAAGATGTAACTGTTCCTGCTCAGTTATTTATTCAAGGAGTTAATGCTAAGTATAAAGTGACTGAAAAATTAGAGAACTACCTTGTATGAATAGTCTGCATGAACAGTTATAGGCGAACACCTTTCAGAAGTTCAGAAAATATTAATTTAGTACAAACTGAAGTGAAATCTGCTAAGAAGGGTTAAAATTCACAATAATAAAAATATGTGTGGAACAGGGGAAAAAAAGAATTCCTTGTACAAATTTCCAAAGATTATGAAAAATTAAGGTATTTAAAGTCCATAGTATTCATTGTATTATTTTTCAGTAGATACTTGGAGGAGTTTTAAAAATATGTGTTCTAGCATGTGCTATTAAGCTAGTAGTGTCAATGGTAAATGATATTCACACTTGTTCACTTAATCATTCTTATTTCTGTGACTTTTTTATTATAATAGAAACTCAATGTCCTTATTTGTCTCACAACACACCAGTTTTATACTTTAGCAATGGTGAAGTTTTGTTTCAATTTATTGAGCTCAAGGCCAAAATTGAAGTTCTTCTCAATTGGAAGAACCATTTTCAATGACTATTATTTAACACCGAATGATTTTGGAAATTAGCTTTTGCTATACACTTGAAAATATTTCTTCATGAATTCGATCTAAAATTACAAGGTAAAATACTATTTATATGTGAAACATATTATGGCAAAGTCATTTTAAGAGTGACTGATGATTGAATCACAAGTAATGTCAAGCGACTTAATGCACTTTTTATCCTGTCAAAAGTTAAAACAAAGAGCGAGATATCTACTCCCACAAATATTTGCAGTAAATATATTTTCTAAGTTACAAGTCAACAGCCTTTTTTCAGACCTCAATGCAAGCATGATCCACCTAACTGTGTAACTGAGGAGCTTCTATCTAAGCTCTGTCTGGAATTGACTGATCTGCATGCCAAAGCATACTTATCAAAGAAAAAAATTTAGTATAATTACATAAATGCCTTCTAAGTGCTCAATTAAAACCACACTCATAGACTGATAACAGAATTTAGCAGTATTTATCTATGAGAAAAGACACATTTGAAGATGACGTGTAAAATCTAATCACAGATCAGCATTAACAGAGGAAGTATTGCAATTGATTTTGTTCATGAACACTAATTTTGAATTCTAATTAAGAAAAAAATTCTCCCTTTAGGGGGACTTTCTTTCTAGTTACTAAATATGTATTCCAAAATGTATATGCGATTTTAATTTTTGTATTTTAAAATTATCAATTAAAATTTGTGTATTTTTTTCTCTTGTTATAGAGGGATCTACATAATAGCCTTGATTTGCCTCTACTCCAATAAATCTACAACTGTTTGCTATCTGGCCCTTAACAAAAAAAATCCCAGATCTATACTATGTTTTTTTGTTTGTAAAGAAAAAGAAGAAATAAGAAAATACATATGTATCTACAGTTTTGAACAAAAAGACACAGGAAAGGTAATTGAGAGATTAATGAAACTGGTTACCTATAGGACTTGGATAGAAATGAGATGGACAGAATACAGGGAATTAAGGAAGATAACATTTCTCTAAATAGATATTTTTGCATAGTGCTGCCCCTTCAAACCATTTGAATTTTCACAGACTCATAAATAAGTAAATAAATGAATAAATGAATAGATAAATAAATAAATACAATCTATAAAGAAGGGATGAAAATCTCTAAAATTCAAAATACACTCGAATGAACCAAACCATATTTCAAATGAACAACATAATCACACTAAAGGGAATAAAAAGAATTAACTCAAGTGAGTTTTGAATACAGTATTAGAATTAGAATTAGAATGCTAAAGACAAAAAACAAATAAAATAAAATAAACCCCTCCAAACAGATATTAACTCTAATTAGTAGGTTTATTTTGCAGGGGCAATAGCACTTCTGAAACTCCTTTTTATACTTTCAAAATTTTAGCAAATGAGTGACTCTGTTTTGGATAATGGGAACTAGCTTTCTCACTGTCAGACTAGGGAGTTACAAATATGGAAGGGACAAAGAATAACAACAACATGGTGGCATTGGATTGGGACTAGAGTTATCAATGTAATCTGATGCTTTGTCTATATGTTTTGGATAACATGACATAAAAATGAATATATATTATATATATATATATATGTAAATATGTGTTGCAAAAAAATTACACAAGTTGGACAACTGAAAGAAATCATAAGACTCTATAGAGCATAAATATGTGGGGCTTTAATACAGGTAAAGGGTATGGTGCAGCAGGACAAATAAATCACAGGCAAGCTTTGGGGTACTCAGAGAGTTCCAGGCCCAGTTACCCCCAAGATCCTTTATTAGTTGCACTTGAGGAGTTTTATTTGCAGAACATGAACCACCAAGTTTTCCATGCAGAATCTTTATTTCAGTTGAATCAAAGACACAGTTGTATTGACCTCTTACACATTCCATGTATTACTTGACAAGTCTGGTTGCCTAATAGGTTTAAATAGATTTAAGTTGTCAATTTACACATTTGTAAACTATATAAACTCGTTGGCTTTGGGTGTGTTTATATGTCTGTGCATGCACACATGTATAGATACTTGTATGTCAATATACATTTATATTTTATATCTCTGTCAGTTGAGAGGGTCTGGATGCAATGACCCCTCAGTAGCAATGAAAACAACTGGCACCTACATTTTGGTTACTGAATACTATTATCCACTAATAGAAACTAGGAGTCTTTGGGAAAATGGCCAATTACGAGCTTAGGGCATAAGAAAGCATAAGATTAGCCTAGGACTTTTTCTTGTTCCAAAAAACGAACTGCTTAAAGAATGGCAGGAGCATGTCAAAAGGCAAGAAGGAAAAAATAAATAAATAACTTGCATTAAAGGGTCAGATCTGGGAACATTTGATCTATTAAACAAAACTTGGGAAATCTGAGCCTCAAAATATAAAAGTAAAGGATCATAAAATTTATAAAGCATCAATAAATCCACACTGATACAAATAAGTAAATATGAAAATAAACAAATATATACACAAATAATTAAATATAAAGGGAAAATTATCCCTTACAGTACAATGCCAACTAATCAATGAGAAAAAAGGATGGACTTAGAAAACCGCCATTTGGTAACAACAACTGGTTCTGATCATTAATGGCTACTAAAACTAGTGGGTGAATAATAAGTGAAGAATACAAAATACTTCCATAAATCCTAAAATTATCTGCCCACAAGATACTTATTCTTTACAAACGGTAAGCTAGTGACATGATTACAGTGAAGAAACATAGCACTCACTACCAAACCAAATGATCGCGGTTAAATATTGCCAATGATAGGGTTAATCAACAATGTGTCTCTCCTGATACGATACAATGGGACAAACTTAGCATCATTTTTTTGTGTGTTTGTTCCTGCCAAAAATGTACAACTGGCATTTAATTATGAGAAAACATCAGACAAACCAAATTAAGGGATATTTTACAAAATTTGTAGCTTGTGCTGTTCAAAAATGGCAGTTTTGTGAAATACAATAAAAAATTCAGGAACTCTTCTAAAAGAGTTTAAAGAGACATGCCAACAACTACATGCAATTCATAATTACTAATTTTATTTTGCTAGAAAAGACATCATTTGGCCAACTGCCAAAATATGAGTAAGGTTTGCAAATGAGAAAATACAATGCTAATTTTCTAGTTTTGATAGTTTTAAGGGAATCCCTTTCTTTTAATTCATTGTGAAGTAAAAAAAAAAAAGAGTACTCTCTGTATTATTGTATTAAAATCATTTGATAGAAAGTATTACATTTAAAAACAAAATAAAATATTTTAGATCATAGGACTCTAAATAAAATTTCCAAAAAAGCTATAGAATATTATAAGAAAATAAAAATCTGATGGCCATAAAGAGCAAAATACAAAAGTTAACAGCATATATTTGCTAGCAAAAAACAAAGAAAAAATTAAAAAGATAAATTTGTTAATAAATTATATTTGTTAACTATTCAATAAATAAAATAGTAAGTCTATTAAAAACAATATAAAATTTTGGGAAAGATAATAATAATAATATTAATAATAAATAAGTGCAAACATACCCCATGTGTATGAATACTAAAACTTAATTATAGCTGGGGATTTTCCTCAAATTATATAAATCCCATGCAATTTCATTCAAAATGCCAACAGATTTTTTCACAGACCACAGGTGTGGTCTCTTCCCCTGGACAATCTCATTAGTCCCAAGCTCAAACTCACAAATGGGTGGATCTAACTGGTTTGACCTAAGTCATAAAATCACACCTTTCTGCATTTTAACTGTGGTCCTGTCTATATCTTCCCCTCAAAAAGATCCATACATAAAATTGGGGTTCCTCTAAAGTGCAAAGAATATGTAAAGAAAAACTGTGCTTTAACTGCACCACCATTGTAGGCTGATTTAATAATAACAAATATTTGGGAAATAGGGAAATTATTAACAAAATATGAATTGTGTATCTACTATTTAACTTGGGGCATTTTCAGATACAAATGAAAATGCACATTCCTGGCCTTGAGTTGACCGCATAAAAAGTGAGGTAATCAAAATTCATAAACGTGTACACAGTGCAAGAGTAACAAAGATGAGAAACATTAGATCTGTTGGTGCCAGGGGAATAGGTATTTCCTATGGATGTTAATATTTGATGGGTATTCAGAATTTCCCAGGCAGAAAAGTAGTGGGGAAAAATCAGAGCTGCTTATGAGTCCAGGTTGATATTCCATATTCCACTATAGCAAGGCACAAACTTCTCTGAGTTTTTGCTACTAGCTTATCAACTAAAAATATTGCTGACCAAGGTGTGCAGCCTCATTCTGAGATCATTACAATTCCTCATGTGTTATTAACAATGTAGGTTATCTTTTAGCTTTCAGTTGTAACTAATTGAGCTTGCAACCTAGGTTCTAAACTCATTAGCTCCTCTGTAGCTACAAAAGGGCATGTGCTTGTTAACATGTGAATGTAACAAATACTAAAATTGCATATCTTTAAAATCACATTATTAAAATGGAGTCTCCACATTTTTTCTGTTCTTAGGCAAGCTCTTGCCTTCTGGATGTAATTTAATTTTACATTCAGGTTTTCTCTCATTTTTATTGGTCTTAAATTTAAATCTTTATATTGATATGTAAATGTAATTAAGGAAAAACTTATATATTGAGAGTCTGTAATAGGTCTTAAAAAACTAGTTTACAATAGACTACTACTTATAGATTTAGGAAAGCATACAAGACAAATATCTTGCTGAAGTTAACCCTGATTACAATATTTAACCTAATAGGCGCATATGACTGTGGTAGGCAAAATTCTAAAATGTGCCCCACCCCTGCCAATATTTCCCACCTTAATCCAGAGGACTGGTAATATGATGAGAGATCACACTCTTTATGACATGCCTTTGACATGGCAAAAATGAATTTTGCAGATATTTTTAAAGTTACTTATCAGTTGACTGAGTTAATCAAAAAAGTCCTCATCTATTCACATAACTATTTGGGTGGACCTCATCTATTCACATAAACCCTGCAGCAGCAGCGGTGGTGTGAATGAAGACATCAGAGAAATGAGGAGTACAAGGGCTTAACCTGTCCTTGCTAGTTTAACTATGGAAAGGCCACTTGAGAGGGAAAGTGGGTGGCTTCTAGGAGTGGAGAGCTGCCCCTGGCTGACATCTAGCAAGGACATGGGAACTTTAGTCCTCCGAATGCAAAGAAGGGAATTCTGCAAAAATCTTAATGAACACAAGTTCCAAAGCAGATTCATCTTCTGAGCCGGCATAAGAGAGCCCAGTCCAGATGACACCTTGATTAAGACCCACGAGACCCTAAGGAGAGAAGTCAGCAGAGTTCTCCTGGCCTTCTGACCTACGGAATTTGTAGATAATAAGTGGGGGTTCTTCTATGTCGCCAAGTTTCTGGTAATTTGTTACTCAGAAATAGGAAACTAATATAAAAACCCACTCATAGAGAGGTGTTAATCAAAAATATACTTACAATGTAATATTTGCTTACTACCACTTATCCTAATTAATACCATAGAGAATAGATGCTAACATGCTAATGACTTTGAGGATTATTATGTAAATTAACCTTACAATCTCTTGAACTTGCTTTATAAGGTTATTAAGGGTAAGCAGTACATCTAATTTTATTATTTACCTCTCATATATTTAACACAATATTTTATATATCATAATTGGTCAACAGTTTAATTGATTAAATTTACACAAGTATTTTAAATCTATTTTTATGACCCATTTTTTTGGTAATCCGAGAAAGTTATTGATCATCCACATCTATGTCCTACACAGAATTTAACAATATAGGAGAATGTGATCTTATTCTCAAAAAGCCTACAGCTCATAAATCTGAATCATTATTTACCTAAAAGATCTGTACTGATATTTAGAATGTTTTTTTTATCTTTACACTATCAAAGACTACTGAATTTATATTTGCATACTGGTATAAATATATCTGTTGTAATTTCTCAGCTCTGGAATTATTGGACCAGTTCATGCATGCATTTTAATTTTGACAGATTTTGCCAAATTACATCCCCTAAATAATTGCCAGGTGTATAAAAACAGCATCTGATTTCTTTCATTATTTATTTACCTCATAGTGTGTTTGAGTATCATTTTTGTTCATTTTCCTTTATATATATATATATTTTTTAACTGGCTACTGCCTATACAATATCTTGTCCATTTTTCTACTTGTATTATTTTATATAAAAATAATTTGTAAAAATACTTGAAAAGTCAAAAAAACCCTTTGCCTATGTATGTGTCACATACATTCCTTAACTTTGTTGAATGTTTGTTCTATAGACATTTTGTAATTTTATGTAAATACATTTACATTTTTACTTTTTTAAGGGCTCTAGCTTCGTATTTCATATACTCCTGATTTTTTCTCTTTTTAATTAGAGGATTCAAATTGAAAAATGTTGAGCATGGAAAGAGAAACTCTATGTTGGAAGAACATTACCTATAGCTATAATAACTTTGAATATATACAAAATTTGGAGAGCCTTAGGGCATCTATATAATGACAAATACATATTCAATTTTGTTCTGACTTCTTTCCTTGTGTCTTGGTTTTAAAATTAGAAATCTCCAGAATGAAATTTGAATCTAAATGATTACTAGTAGTGATTCTATGGAAGATTATTTCTAACACAAAGAAAAATAAAGTTGTTAGTAATGAATAATGAGCAATCTGTATAGTTTTAATGTAACGACTGAAAACTTTCACTTGCCTACCAATGAGATGATGAGATGAGGAAAATGCGGTAAAATAATCTTGTAGTGTGTATGACATTAGGGGATTGGCACAATACAGCCATGTTTTAGCGAGTGAGCACACAAAGAAAGGAGGAACAGGGAGTTAACAGAGTTTCATTTTCCAGTATAATCCAAGCAGTTAGGCAGGAGAAATTTAGGGATTTAAAGTACTATGAAGCTTTTTTTTTAAATAGCAGTCATTGATATGCTTAAGATAGAAATTTAGTATTGATAAACTCTGATAAATGAGATGTTTAAAAAAAGAAATGCTAAAAATCCATACAGTGAAGCTTCTATTGTTGTCATTAAGATTATGATTTTCCTAAAAGCAATCTGTACCAGAGATTCTCTTTCTCTCTCTCTTTTTTTTTTTAAAGATTTTATTTATTTATTTGACATAGAGAGGGATAGAGCAGGAACACAAGCAGGCGAAGTGGGAGGAGAAGCAGACTTCCCACCAAGCAGGGAGCCCAATGCGGGGCTCGATCCCAGGACCCTGGGATCATGACCTGAGCTGAAGGCAGATGCTTAACGACTGAGCCACCCAGGCGCCCTGAGATTTTCTTTCTTTACCAAATTTCAGGGTAACTCAAATAGGTCCTTTTATCCTAACCTACTGGATGTTAAATTCAAAACTCAGTGTCATCAATGTATCAGGAATAATAGGTGTTGTTGAAACACGAATGTGAGGAATATGAGGTTAGCACCTACCATGAGCTGTCCTGGCCAGTGTAAAGAGTCTCAGTGATGGAACAAATAATTCTGGTGCTGTTTGTGAGACCAGAAAAACAAGAGTGGCCTGTCTACATGCAACCACAATAAAAGTCTAAGCCAAGTCTTAGGAGTATAGTTGTCCAAAGAAAATCAATACCATATAAAACAGATGCAGAATAAATTACCCATAAGGGTGCATGTAGGAAACTGAACATAGCATAAGATAACATGCTATAATTGTCAAGACAAAGCAAAGGTAGTGAAGTAGAAGTACTTGCCCCAGTGTTAAACAAGTATATATTGTGTTAAGGTTAACAAACAGTTATAATGCAATTACATATGTGAGGTGATATTTGGAAATATTAAGCAATTACACCCTGATATTTCTCCTTCCTGTTGTTATCAGTTATTCTCCAATATGCTCATTGCCTCTAGAAATTGATGTGACAATTGATGTGAGTAGAAAACAGAAAAAAAAAAACCAACAAATTGGATTTCAAAGGTTTAGTCCACAAGATTATTTAGTATTAAAATAAAATGAATGAAGAAATAAATAAATAATACCTCTAAGATAGACCATACTTGTAATAAGAGAGAACTACAGCAACAATGACAAGTCAAGAAAGAAGCAAGATATTATTAGTTACTGGCATCTCAGAGAAAGCAAAGACCCATACCCTGCTTCATGGAGCTCTTCAAAAGCCATCATGGAAAAGTAGCAGAATATCACCTGGGCCACATAAAAATACCGCTATCTTCCCCGAAGTTTTAGAGTGAAGGTGAGATTCAAAGAGGCATTTGTCAAAGGAAAGAGATGCTACAATAACACTATTATGGGTCCCTCATATGACCCAAACTGGAATGCCAGAGATAATAACAATTTAAGCTAACATGGATAGATGATGATCAAGTTATGTTAGATGGACTACATGCATGATTGTAAGCCTCCCACTCTAAAACCTGTATCTAGTTCAGACCTAAAGGGATTTGATTAATTGCTATATTGACTAAGATGATGTTTCTGCCATCTAAACTAATTCAAAGAGGAAACTTAGAGAAATTATGGGGGGGGGAGGCAAAAACATCTGTCAGTGCAGAGTGAGGGAATCCTTTTAGTCAGCTGGAAAACACATCATTGTGAGACAAAAAAATAAATAAATAACAATGCAAATAGAAATAGAATAGAAAGAAAAGTAGATACAGAAATGGGGCCTGGTATTCACCTATTAGCAATTAGAAGATTGTATTGGCCACACTGAAGATGGATTTATGATCAAATAAGGATGTACATTATTATCTTCATAGTAATTAGTTACACATGAAACTAATTAATTTATCTCCACCTATCGTTTGCCTGGCAATTCCTCAAATAGTTCACATTTTTTTTTTTTTTTTAGATCTTCTCAAATGACTTTTCTTTTGGTTCTGGTTTGTTCATTATTTATTCAAAAAACATTTACTAAAAATCAAATATTGTGTGAAGTTCTAAATAAGATGAAGGGAACTAGCCACTTTCTTGTGGGACTTACAGCTTACATTGGGGACACACAGTAAACAAATACTTACATGAGTAAGTTTTAAATTTCAGCCATGCATAAGTACTAATAAAGAATGTAAAGTAAACAAGCAGATAAATAAGATGACAATCTACTGAGCCTGGAGATGGGAAAGAATTGGTGGTGATGGTCTGTAAAGTGTCCCTCATATGACAGTGAGATTTAAATAGAAACCTGGGAGGTCAGAATTCTAGCCAGGAGGGTAAGATAAAAAAGGAGAGAAAATATTTCAAGCACAGATATCTGCATATATTTGATGTTTGGATTTAAATACCATTCATTAATAACAAAGCCATTATATTTGAATTAGGTGACGAGGATTAAGCATCTAGCCTGGGCCTTGGTGTTGGTACATATAACTAAGCCTACCAGGCTTATATTTGCATAGATACCCTTCCGTATTTCTTAATAACTACCATTAGTCAATTAGATTTCATGTTATCCCAACAAAATGTATTTTTATTTTTTTAAGACTTTATTTATTTGAGAGAGAGAGACAGACAGAGATAGTGAGAAAGAGCATGAGTGGAGAGGAAAGGGAGAAGCAGGCTCTCTGTTGACAGGGAGCCCGATGTGGGGCCCGATGCCAGGAACCCAGAATCATGACCTGAGCTGAAGGCAGATCCTTAATTGACTGAGCCACCCAGGTGCCCCCAAAATGTATTTTTTAAAATATTTATTTACTTATTTGAGAGAGAGGGAGAAAGGAAGCAAGTGGGGGGGGCGGTGAGGGAGAGAATCTTCAAGCAGACTCCCACTGAGCACAGAGCCCCACTTGGCCTCAATCCCAGGACCCATGAACTCATGACCTGAGCTGAAACCAAGAGTTGGACACTCAACCAACTGAGCCACCTAGGGACTTCTCAACAAAATGTATTTTAAGTAAAATATAAAATATTTTACCCCTAGAGTCCTACACTAATGCTGGTTTATCTTGGAACTTCATAACATGAATTGAGAGTTTTAGATTAGAAACAAAGTTTGTATAGGGGCTCCTGGATGGCTCAGTCATTTGAGCTACTGACTCTTGATTTTTGGCTCAGGTCATTATCTCAGGGGTGTGAGATTCAGCCCCACCTAGGGCTCCACGCTCAGCATGGAGTCTACTTGAGTTTCTCCCTAACTCATGCTCTCTCTCTCTCAAATAAATAAATAAATAAATAAATAAATAAATAAATCTTAAACAAAAGAAAAGAAACAGTTTGTGTAGAAAGCAAAGTGCACTTTCAAATTAAGAGAGATCATGGGAAATGATTTATCTGGGTCATCCCATATTTATTTAGAAGAAAAATGCAGGAAATTAAAAATAAATAATTTACCTTTCAATTAATAATCATGATATTAAACTGTCCAAATGATAATAAAAGTACATTGGTTGTAAAATCATATATAGTTTTATATTTTATGTTTTTAGTTAATAATGTATATATTTTAAAGGATGAAAAAAATACTGTAAAATTTCAGTATGCTGAGACATTCCATTCTTCTCTCAGTAAGATCAGTGTTAATTTTGAAATGTTCTGAAAAACTTACATATTCTCAATAATGAAAATTTTCACTATAGAAATCTATTCTCATTGTTCCCGCAGCACAAATCTAACTAATGTCATCTTCCAAGTGTTTGGTTAATACTTTTATCATTCTTTTTTTTTTACTCGGGGGAGGTGTGAGGGAGGAACATACATGATAACAGTCCCATTTTTCAAAAGGTAAAGCAGAAACACTAAAATACAAGTTTTCTCATGTAAGTCACTAGGATTATTACTGCAAAAGTTGAAAATCAAATGCAGACTGGATACATGATTTTCTAATAAACTTGACTTTGTATTTTAGTTTTGAAATCTGCAGACATTGGTAAAATGGTTGTGAATATGCATTTATTACATATGCATACTATACCTTAACTGAATCCCAGGTAATATAAGCATATGGAAAGAAGTTTCATGGGGTTTGACAATTATCAGTTACTCATACATTTCATAATATATACTGAATGCTTGCTACCTGGATTTGTGTTAATAGGAGTCAGAGAATCATATGCTTTCCAAGCTCCCCTATGCTTTATTTGGTTATGGATTTTTATTTCTAAAGGATTGGTTTTCTGAATCTTGGGGGACATAAGGATTTGAGTAAAACAAAATTTCTAAGTTTTTTTTTTTCTCATTTTGCTAACATTATTTACAAGCTACGGCTAGGGTTTGAATATTAGTTGCTTGAATATGAAACTGAGGAAGCCAGTGTATGTGGCTTAAGATACAGAGTCACTCAGCATGAATTCACTTTTGACAGTATTACTATGTGACCTTGGCAAGGTCACTTCTTTCTTTAAGCCTCAGTCTCTTCACATGTTAAATAGAGCTAATGGAACTCATCTCAGGATTGTTGAGAGACTTAATATGTGCTTAGTATGTAGAAAATGCTTATCAAGTGTCTGCTTTATTTTTTTATTTATTATTTTTCAGCCTAGTAAGTGGTAGGAATAAAAGAATATAGGAAGTTACAGCGGTTTCTAACATGATATTAATATTTAATGAAATAATAAAAATGGCTGTCATTTCTTAGAAGCAACAATTGCTATTTTCTAATAATACAGTGAATAGTGAAATTAAAAAGTATTAACTTATTTATTAAACACATATATTGCTTTCTCTGTGCCAGACACTGTTTTAAGCAATTCAAAAATATTAACTCATTTAATCTTCATAGCAAACTTTCGAAGTGGATAAGTAAACTGAGGAACAAGAAATTAAGAAATTGCCTCTGGTTATATTCCCAAGTGGAAATGTGAGAGTTCAAATCCAGATGTTTTCTCTCTCAGGAGCCCAAGATCTTGATTGAAAGCTATTTATTTCTTAATTTTGAGTAGTATATCATGATAAAAATTCTAAAGTCATTAGAAACACTAGATGGATAGGAATCATAGATGTGCTACAGAAATACTTCATTGTTAATAAGTTGCTATTTCAAGGTAATGTGGCATTTCTACTTAGTGGCAAGTACTAAGTAAAATATCTTAAATCTAATGAGAAATTTCCTAATTTCAATGTCGGTGTTAGAAGATGGAGGAGTGACAGTGAGGTATCCTCCAGACTGAGAATGCACTTTGAGACAGACAAGCCACTCCAGTGGCTCCAGCCGCTTTTTTTTTTCTTTTTTTTTTTAATGAATCAATAGCAGCGTCCAGTCCCCCAGGGCTCCTTCCGCCTGCACCTGCAGTGGTCGCAAGCAGGATCCTGGGGCCGAGGCTGCAGCTCAGGGCAAAGCAGGGCCAGATGTGGGTTTCCAGCCTTGCTTGGCCTCAGGGCTGGCAGACAGATCCTGGGGCAACCCATCTGGTCTCTTGAATAAAGATCAAAGCTGGATTCTCGCCATGGCCTCTGTCTCCCTTGTCCCAAATACTGGGCCTGGCAGCCCTTCTGTCCAGGGCCACTTGGGAGGATAGGCTTGCTGGGCATGGGGCCCCAGCCAGGGTAATCCCAGCCACAGGCTCAGGTACACAGGGGCTTAGAATCCCAAGCCAGGGCCAGACAGCATAGAGAAAGCAAGAAAAAGTTTGCAGGCCACAAGAGATCCCAGAGGTGTGCCCAGGATTTGGGGGAGGGACAGGTCATGATTGGCAAAGAAGGTAGTCCAGCAGGGGCCGACAGCCCCTCTGTGATTTCTGTCTTAGGGAGATACGCTTGGGGAAGGCAGGTGTCCAGCCCTAGCCACATGGATGGAGTCTGGTCTAAAGGCCTACTGGGAGGGGAGTAATAGGTGAGGGACCTCCCATCAGGTGGTGGCTCATTGCCAAGCCTGGGGACAGACATGATTGGTTGGGAGTTGATGAGAGAACATAGGACCCAGGCTAGTCACAGATAGCCACGAGGGACCTGGGGTGGCAGCAGGACCAGCGCTCAGCTCCAGCACAGCCCACCTTGACCACCCATTAACAGGGTTTTATTCAGGGTAACTTACTGACAGGATGTGGATTGAGTGGAGGATGATCCGAGTGGTCTGCAGCTATCCCCTGCCCTTATTCTCCACCAAGTCCAGACCTTAATCCCCAGCTTTTATACAGCGAGGGGCATGGTGGTAAGGTCACAGGGTCATTATCTCAAGTGGTGCCATCTGTGTGCCAGGGGCTCTCTACTACATAAGGCGGGGTCTTCTGTGCACCAGTCATCTCTACTATTTATCTAAAGCGGAGCCTTCTGCACACCACTCTAGGGACGATCAGGACAAGTCTTCCTACACTCCAGTGAGGGCATCATATTAAGCTTCATGGGGCCTGAAACACATAGCCCTGAGAGAGAGAGGTCACTGTGGGGGACCGAAAAAGATGAAGGACCAAAGGTGGAGTCAGTGGAGTCAGCACTCCCACAGTCAGCAATACTCTTTTCCTATAAAAAGTATAACATTTTATAACTAAATATAACTAAATAATATATAACTCTATAAATAACTAAATAAATAACTAAAATATAGATAAGCACGATTCCACAGGATGTAATACTAAATATAATTTTATAATAATCATTGCCAATTATTTACTGGAAAACAGTTTAAACGAGGCACATTACAAAATTGTTTTGATAATCTCCAGACTTATATAGCCAATTCTCAACTTTTGTATGTCTCTGGGCTGTCCCAAATGTTCTTAAAATAATCAGGTCACCAGCTGAATTCCTGATCTTTATCTCCCCAGATTTGATCCTTTCTGGTAGACTTCTTTGTCTGTCATTCTCCATCCTCATCACCCTTTTTAAAGCTACTATACACGAATAACAACAATGGGTCCCAAATAATTTTTATAGCTTCTGAAATTTTTAATGATTTTGAACCAAATCATTTATAATAATGCACAAAACTCATTCATAATACTAGAAACCAAAATTATTTTTTAAAGTAAACTCTATGCCCAACATAGTGTTCAAATTCATGAACCTGAGATCAAGTCATATATGCTCCACCCACTGAGCCAGTCAGGCACCCCTAGAAACCCAAATTTCTGTCACACATTGAAAAGAAACTCTTCTAAGCAGCCATGGCTCCAATGAGGAGATGAAAATTCAATTGCAAAATACTTGTAAAACAATAATACATGCATATACATATATACACACACACACATCCATATATACTTGGAAATACTTGGAAAACAATAATACACATATATGTATGTATTTATATATATGCATGTATACATAGGTATGTATATATTATATATACTTGTAGAATCATATATATTATGTATATATTTACATAAACACACACATATTTATGTATCTGGGCAAACACATTCAACCTAAGTGTCTGGTTTAATGTAAGAGTCAAGGCAGTTACAAAAGATATTAGAAGGCATAAAAATTAGAAAGAAAAAAGGAAATATTTATTATGAGATAGCCTAATAATTCACATACATTGAAACCTTAAAGCTAATAAGTGCATTTAGCAAATTTGAAAAATATAAGTTAAATAGTAAAAATCCAAGAAAGAATGTAAAATTAAATATTTAAAAATACCATAAGTAAAACAAAAATCCTCAGTGTTAAGTTCAACAAAAAATAGAAAATAATTATTTACTAAAATTTAAACATCACTAAAATAAATGCAAGACTGATAAATAAATGGAAACATACACCATGATCATCAGTTAAAAACCTTATGATTAAAAAAAAAACCTTATGATTTATATGTCCATTCTTCCTAAATTAATCTTTATATTCAATGAAATTTAAGAAAAAAAATAGCATGCCTTTTTGAAATTTACAAGATATTTCTAAAATTTATATGGAAATGCAAAGAATTTAAAATAGCCAAAGCAATCTTGAAAAAGAACAATGTTGGAGAGCCCATACTACCTCATTTCAAGTCTTACTATAATGTAAACAAGAGATTATGGTCTTGGTATAAAATTAAAGAAATTATTCCATGGGTTATATTAGATTACCCAGAAGTAGTTGAGTTGTATATAATCAATGGGTTTATTAACAAAAGCACCAAAGCCTTTTAATGACTTTTCAACAACTGGAGGTACAACAGCTAGCAATCCACAGACCAAAATATAAACTCGTATCCATCCCTCACACTGTACCTAAAAACTAATTTAAAATAGACCAACCACAATATAAAATGCTAAAATTATTAAATTTATAGGAAAAAAAGGTCATGACGTTATTTTTCCTATCTTTGTAAGCAGGAAGTCTTTGCCTATGAAAAAGTAGGCATTTCCCACAAAGCACTGTGCATAAAAATTTTGATAAAATAAGCTTCAATAAAATAAAATCTTCTGTTCATCAAAAGATACATTTAGTAAAGCTAACAGATAAGACACAAACTGGGAGAAAATGTTTAAGTAAATATATCAGATGAAGAACTTGTATCCAGGTTATATAAAGCATTTCTACAATTTACTAATAAAAAGAAAACTCAATTAAAAATTGATAAATGACTTGAAAATTCTCTTTGCAAAAGAAAATATACTTATTGGCAATAAATTCATGAAAGTGTTCACTATTGTGAGTCATAAGAAAAATACAAAGTAAAACCAAAATGAGATACCATTTCATACCCAATAGAGTATCACATTTTAAAAAGACTGAGCAACTGAAACTCTCATACATGGATGGTAAACATTAAAAATTATATAAACACTTTGGAAATCAGTATGAACATTTTTTTCATAAAAATTAAGCAACCCCCCTGAAGCGGGGGAAATCGGAGGGGTGGACGAGCCATGAGAGACGATGGACTCTGAAAAACAAACTGAGGGTTCTAGAGGGGAGGG
>NW_028022577.1:21630-27362 GCF_054177405.1 Leptonychotes weddellii
CTATTTATAACCAAAAAACCCGAAAATATATGTGCAAGAAAAAACTTGTAGGTGAATGTCCTTAGGAGATTTATTGATAAAAGCCCCAAACTGGAAATAATCCAAATGCTCAAGAGCAGAGGAATGGATAAACAATCTGTGATTTATCCACAGAGAGGGGTACTACTCAGCATCAACAACAAAAATTAACAAACTCACTACTAATGCAACATAACTGATAGACCTCAAACTTTTGTTTAACCCCCTACGAGAAAGAAGCCAAATACAAAAGTATAGTCCTTTTATATGAAGTTCTAAAACCACCAAAACTAACACATATTGAAAGAAATCAAAAACTGATGGCTTCTTAGGCATTAAACGGGAAGAAGGATATCTCAATACAAACATCAGATAGCAAAAACTAAATATGATTAATTAAAACAAACAAAGGTTTGCATATATGATAGTGAAGTTACAACTTCACTTAATGACAAATAATTTGAGATGTGACTAGACTAGACAGTGTAGACAACAATCAGAAATATGGCACTGAAATAAAGATATAGTTTAGTTTGACAGGTTACTGGAGTAACTTATAAATAACCAATAAAGAACATTTTATATTAAATGTTCTCTCTCTCTTTTTTAATGATTAAGAAAACTGGAAAACTGCTCTGTGTTAACAGAATCACTTCACATTTGTGGTATAAGTGGTTCTATGGGTCATTGACTCAGAGATGAAAATTGATGCAATTGAATAGCAATTTATGCTCACTGATGCATCACTAGGAAATGACCAAAATTAGGTAGTCCTTGTTAAAAGTGATTACATACATGAGATTAAAGAAAGTGAAATGTTAAAATAGTAGATAGATTTCAAAAAGAATTACATTAATCTTGTAGAAAATATTTGTTTTGCTTAAGAAATATTAGTAACCCTTCCTGTACAGATACATAGTTTATAAAAGTCTGAAAATATATTCTTATAAACCAGGATGATGCCTTTTAAAATTTAGAATATAATGGCTAGAGTCTTGATTTTATTTTTGTTCTTCTAGGACATTAGTGATTTTATAACAAACTGTGGTATATTAAAGTAACATACACAGCATGTCTGGTTAAGAACCGCCATTAGGGCGCTTTTGAGTAGATTTATATAACTGATATTTTGATTGAAGATTCTAATTAATTTGAGAACATTATTTGAACTTTGAAAGAACTAAACCTATTAAAATATAAGATAGGACGTTGGTGTGTTTTACAACATTTCAATTGATATGACCCATAAAGATGGAAGAAAAATTTCTTATTTATTAACATTTGTGACTTCATTTTACTAATGGACAGAAGACAAACATGTTTTCATGCTGTGGTAGTTAGCATCTAATTAAAGCACACAGTCATCCACTTTGATACATTGAAGGCAATTTTAACATAAATAAAGCATATTTAAAGATTACATTCAACTATGTACATGGAACACATATAATGGTGGTCTAGGAGCAGGGTAAGGGAAAGGATACCCACAAACACAAACACACGCATACAAACACTCCCTCTATCTAGGTATGATTCTGTAACTAAATCATCACCAATGTGCACCAACGCATTCACTTGTGGACCTACCCTACCTATAGGAAATCGTTTCTTTGGACTCTCTCTCCTTCTTCTTCCACATATGCAGTCACCCAATTCTGAGACATATGACTATAGGGAGAACAGAATAATATGGAAGAAGAAACATGGGTTCCTAAAAGGCCTTATCAAACAGCACTGCCTTGGTAACCTAGATTTGTCAGATTGTGATAGAAGGGGAGGAGGTGGGGGCGAGGAGGGCCTGGTTAATGATCTAGCATATTTAAGCCACTGAGTTCTCAACTGGTTTAGAATTCCAAGGGAAGATGTTTGAAATATTTACTTTGTCAATCACCAACATGACATTTACAAGCAAGGCTGACTTTTGTACCCACTAGAAAATCTTATTGATCATGAGGATTGCATAATCTTTTTGTAAAGGGCTAAAAACTATTAACTAGTGAACATCTAAAATCCTTCACTTCCCCTTTTAATTATGCAAGTTAGGAAAAGAAAATTTCTCTGTTATTTAAGTATTTACCCCATAGGTACCCATTGTTAGCAGCTTGGTGTATTCCCTCACCAGGTTATAGAAATATACCTCTCTATATAAACATATATAACATATACTGTAGAGAATACATTTACAAAATGGAATAATATAACACATAACATTCATTAACCTAATTTTTCATGTATGAAAGTATGAACAGATTCCTAGATTAGTACATATAAATCTACCTTAAAATTTTGGGCTTAGTATTCAATGTTATTCCTCTACCATATTTAGAGTCATTTACTATGGTCATTTAAATTGTTGTCTATATATTAAAACATATGTTTTAATAAATGATAAATAGGTAGTATGTAGATAATGTATGTGTTCATGGTATTATTTCTGTAGCAAAATCCTAGAATTATTAACATTCTGCCACAAAACAAGCAGAATTCACCCTAAGATGTTGCCTCCAAAATGTTGGCACCAACTTATAGACACATAAATAATATATTTGAATGGTTATTCTCCAATTATTACCATCAAATGTTATTAGGTCTTCACCTGCAGAATGTAACTAACTAATTAAATAGTTCTTACAGTAGGGCAAGATCAGATATATACTCATAGTATCCATAAGCAAAAAAGTATGAAGACAAAAATTTAATTATACAAGTTCACTAAGATAACAAAGTAGGATAATGGTTGCCAACAATTGATATATACTGTATACATGTGTGTTTGATATATGCTTCCCAACAAAAAGCAAACAATTGATATATACTGTATACATGTGTGTTTGATATATGCTTCCCAACAATAATTGCTTTCCCCTTTTTAATTTTTCAAAAGATATTTGGTGCAAAATTTCTCCTTTTGTTCACACTGTTCCCTCTAGAAGTATCAGATGGTGAAATACAGACTTGTAACATTACAGTAATTGAAATATGATTATATCCAAATACTTCCCAATTACTAAGGCTTAAATTCAATTATTTTGGTTAACATGAATAGAGAGACACAATCACAAAAGTTCATGATATATTCTCTGCTCTTCATGGCACTGAAACAAATACTACATAGACATGAAGCTAATAAAAGGGACATTAACTCTCAAAGATTCCCATTTGTAATTCTGTAGTATCAAAACTAATGTAGAATCAAGTTGATTTTGATTTAAAATAACTTCATATTTCTCTGATGTATTTCTAGTTTCTTTTTCTACTTTCTATTTGTGGGGGTTGGGGAGTTAAGTGGCTCTTTTCAGAAAGAGTAAAAGAGAAATGGCTAGAAAATGTGCTCTAGTATAGCAATTGAGAAACCTGAGGTGATGTAAGGTGAATGGCGCTTTAAAACAGGACACTCAGCAAACCTAATTTTCTAGAATCTGAATTGCTAAAATGGGAAAAACTATATGGAAAACAGATTAGGGAAAACGTGTGCAACAAAAACAAAATACACAATGTGTATCACCACAGAAATCAGACCAATAATAAATAAATCTCCTGTGAAATGAAGGCTTTGTCATTCAGACATCAGAAGCCTTTATTCCAAGTGGCAAATTCTTTAAAAGAAATGGAAGCAAATTCCAGATAGAGGGTATTGTTCAATTTAAAATTTATAAGATCTCTGATTCCTCACACAGAAGTAACACACAGCAGAGCAACACCAATTTACCATTTCACCATCATGCTATGCCTGAGGTGGACATTACTGGTAGGCACACAGGCTTCAAATGATATCAGAGAAACATAGAGAGCAGATGTGCACACAAAATTTCCAGTTGTGCTTGTTTAATTAGATGCCCGTAACAGCAACAAACAATATAAAAAAGACATGGACATAGAGTGTTAATGAGATGCAAATAAATCAGGTATCACTGTTGGACTGCAGATAAAAAATAAGCCCCAGTATATCTGCATTTTAATCAGCCTGATCTCAGTTGTGATGAATGTGCCAAAAGGACTGTTCTTTGCTCTGTTTTTACAGTGAATGAAAGGCAACAAAAGGAGCAGTTTTGATTCTCACACTTCCTGACAGATGAGTCATATGGGATTAATGTTGAAATTCATTAAAGCTAAAATTCTAGCTAAGGATCATATTTTACTTGATATATGCATCACCATTTTATAAATGTGATACTTAGGAGCCTGGTTAGCTAATTAACGATTTTGGCAATTGGGCAGAACCAGAGAGAGAGATAGTGTGTGGGTGTGAAATGCATAAATATATAAACACACATAAACACACAAATAACACAATGCATGCCACTTTTCCAAGGAAATATTCTCAATCATATACAATAAAACATTGATTTTATTGCCACTGAATAAAAACTGCATCTCCCAAATATAGAGCTGTTCTCATTATCTAACCATGTATTATCCAAGTTTTAGAATTATAAGGTATAAGAAGAAAAAATATTTTATTGGGCTAATAGTTACTAATGAATGACTTAAATACTACTAATGAATGACAACTAAATGCTCACCACTTAACATTAGAATTTATTCCAGCTGGATGTTGCCTGTCAATCTTTTATTGAATCTCAGATGTACAGAACATCTGACATTATATTGCAAATATAATAAATAATTAGAGCAACTTAAAAGGGAAATGGCTAGAAAATGTGATCTAGTATAGCAATTGAGAGCAATCTTGAAAAAGATGCAAGATTTCATAAGGTGGATGGATGAAGTTGTTTTTGAACAAAGGCTCAAATCATCAAAAAGGCCTTAATAGGGGGCGGAGAAAGATGGCAGAGGAGTAGGAGACCTGGATTTCGTCTGGTCTCAGGAATTCAACTGGAGAGGGATCAAACCATACTGAACACCTACAAACTCAACAGGAGACCGAAGAAAAGAATAGCAGCAATTCTCTGAACAGAAAAGCGACCACTTTCTGGAAGGTAGGACGTGTGGAGAAGTGAAGCCGAGGTGATATTCCGCAGGTTGGATGGCGGGGGAGGGGCCTCCGTCGGCTGCTTCTGGCAAGTGATAGAACCGGGGAGCACAAAATCGGAACTTTTAGAAGTCCGCTCTGCTGAGGGATGTCACTCTGGTGGCTAAGCGGGGGGTGGAACCCTCGCGGGACAGTGTGGTCTTAGGAATCTCGGGGTCACAGAAAGACCAGGGGTGCCTGAGTGCAGGAGAGCTCCCAGGTATCAGAGCGGGGAAGCTGGCTGCAGAGATGGAGCTGAAGAATGGGCTCAGCTCGGGTTTGCCATAAACCATGATCTGCGGCACAGTCGGGCCACTGCTCCTCCAGCAGGGTCCCAAGAAGCGGCAGATCTGGGGAGACTCACCTTCTTCCCCTGGGAGGAGAGGTGCAGGAGTGCGCCACAGGGACCTGCTGGGTGTGGAGACTCCACACAGGGTCGGCTGCCAGAGAGAGAAATGCTCGGTCACAGGCCGGGTGAGCACGGGGTGTGGCTGGAGACAGGGGAGACGGGAGTGATTGACTGCTTTTTTCTGGGGTCTCACTGAGGAGCGGGGCCCCGAGTTCTCGGCTCCTTCGGGGAGGAGATTGGGAGGCTGCCATTTTCACTCTGGTCTTCCAAAGCTGTACGGAAAGCTTGCAGGGAACAAAAGCTCCCTAGAGCAAACCCAAGCAGATTACTTAGCCCTGACCGGCAAGGGTCAGGCAATTCCGCCTCCAGCAAAGACATTTGGGAACACAGCAA
>NW_028022578.1:0-10920 GCF_054177405.1 Leptonychotes weddellii
CCCCCCCCCCCCCCCCCCCCAGTGGCTGGGACTACCCTAGCTGGGGTGGAGGGAGGGATCAAGGAATTTCCCCAAGTCCTCTAAAATCTGCATTACTTTAAGTTTAGGTTCTCAGTGATATAATCCCCCAGAGTAATACATTTATTTATTCCCAGCTCGTAAACACGACTGAAAAGAAATCTCTATACACAGCTCAAACTCATTTCTTGCTGAGTCTCCTATGGACGAATGATCCATGTAGTTCTTTCTTTCTTTCTCTCCTCCTCATTGCTCTGTCAGAAAGCTTATTAATGTATGTATATTCCTGGCTTTTCTCCTATATGAATGATTCAGAAACAAATTGAAATGTCAAGTTCTGTATGTCTTCCTGGTGATATTGAAATCTACCAGTTCCTATTAAATTTCCATCATATAGTATTATTCAGGGACAAAAGATCAATTAATCCCTGTTCTTCTCCTCCTGAAAAACACCGATCACAAGAAACCCTGCTCTGTGAGCTCTTTAATCAACGGAGTCAACAGAGCGCAGGAACATGGGGGAAAATGAGATCCGGGCACAGAAACGGGGGCCATGCCTCTTTACTAACTCTGCATATTACATGAGGAAGGGAAGTTCAGAAGATTTGATGGATAATCACTCAAGTATGCCATTTCATAAGGAAGAAGAAGTTACTTCCAGATTTGAGTGAAGAGCTTTGGAAAAAAATATATGACTTTATTTTATGCGACATAAGCTACCTTTGTAGAAAGAGTAACCACCCCTTTTATAGCAGGACTAATATAAAAGAAAAAGACTTTTTCATCATTACTTCCAACTACTCCCTTGGCACTTTTACAAGGAGAGCTGGGCAGTAATTGTTTCCATCTCAAGATAAATGTAACGAGAAGTATCAATAAAAAAATAATTATCATAATAATTATAATAACCCAAACCAAAATAATAACAATGGAAGTAATAATCATAAAAAATATTATTACATCTTTCTTCTTTAGGTCTTTTACCCACTGAATCTTTTTAATGTGTAGGAGCTGTGGGTTTTCATCCATTCTGCCTTAAGCAGTAATTGCATTTGATTCGGCCTGCACAATTTTACCCATATTAGAAGTAGAAGAGAGTCGTGCAGTGTGCTTATTATTGGTTATTATTAAAGATGGGGATCAGTGACTTATCATGGGGAGCCATCAGACTGTCACAAACAACTTCCTTTCACTCACTCTCAGACTGCTGTGATATTCAATTCAACTCTGATTTAAACCTAACGTCTGGCTATTTTAACTGAGAAAACCACTTATTGGTCTCTACTTCCTAGGTCCTGATTTTGGCTTCTATTGTGACTTATTCTGTTAGCTCTACCCCCTGCATTCGGTGAATGTCATAATCAGAATAGAACTATGCCACTACTAGACAAAATGTATCTTTGTAACAGATATCAACAATTTTCCCCTGTCTGGATTGGCTCTGGTTGGCAAGAGTGTCTATATCCTGGGACCCGGGCCCTGTGGGCCTTGTCGATTGACTTGGGGGTAGGCACCCAGCAGAAGCACTGCCAGTTACTGTCCTTGCATGAATTTTCACATGGTACCGGAGGACAGAGACCCTCTCTGTCTGTGAGAGCTGCAGGAGCTCTGGTGGCCACCTTCTCTACCATGTGGAGGAAGCTGGCTTCCAGGAAGGGGGAAGCAGCTGTGAAACACAAAGGCAAGGAGAGTCTAGGCAGCATTGAACTTGTCTCTGGGTCCCAGAGACAAGCTTTTTTTTTTTTTTTTTTGGAAAAGGTTCTGTCCTTCCTGCAATCACTGGAGATTCCCCAGCATACTTTAAACAAATACCTTTTCCCCACCCACATCTGATTTGGGCTTTTGTCCTTTGTGAGCTGATGAATCTTGATGAGTTGAATCTTATTCAGGTACTGGGTCTCCTTGTCATAGGAGTGTGATATACTCCTATGTATGGGTGCAGTGGGTTGCAAGTAATGTCTTCTTAATAAAAATGAACTAAGGCTTGTGAATGTTTTATTACTTTCGTGGATTAAGGCACTGCCAAGGTTATATCTATAATTAACCATCATTTATACTTTCTTACATTCTAACATGTTTTCTTGGGTGGGAGAGAGGATGGACTTGCATGGGTGCTCTGGGCATTGTGTGGACTCAATATATTCTGTGTTGTGCATCAGGAAGTTTGCGCCTTATAGAAAGAGAGATTAAGATCCACTGCTAAGTACTGCAGCCTATTCTGGGTCCTAAAGTTTTCATCCTATTTATCCACTGGATCCAATTTGATTCACACATAAGAAAGTAAAAATAAAATACAGTGTGGTATGTTGTTATTTTTAATCTTTTTCATTAAATCCTTAGGCATGTACTTTGTTACATTTGTTTAAGAGAAATATATGTATTCTAATTCTTTTTGAGGTTTCTCCTTTTTTTTTTTTTTTGCAAAAGGTTTTTGATCATCTGCCAGTTAACTTCTCTTCCTTTCATGCTGGTCCAAATTTCACTCATTGCTGGACACAGAATTTGCCAAAATTCTACATTTATTTGTTAAAAACTCACACTTTACCTATGGGGAATTTATTACCGTTATTTCTGAGTTTTCCATTTTGCTACCATGTGGATCTATGCAATGCTGAAATGCTGAAGGTTGCTTCAGTGAGCTTTCTGAAAAATGCCTGATGGAGGTTCTTCAGGCCTGAAGAGAGTTTCTTATCTTATTTTCTGTGATGCATCAGTGGGAGGGGTTATATAATCTTTGCTTTTGGTGGGAAGTAGAAATCTTCTAGTTTGATGGCTAACAGAAAATGCCTTTTTTTGCAAGAAGTCATTGACTCACTGTTGCATTGTTAAAACTTCTCTCTCATCTCCCATCCTTAGTAGCCAGAAATTTACCCAAGGAAGTAGTTAACATTTGCTTATTTGGAAAAAAAATTGCTTATTTGGGTATTGCCCAAATCATTAAAAAAACAAAAACAAAAACAAAACTGCTTCTCATTAGACATGCACAGTCTAAGGATAAGTAAAATTAAGAAAGTGGATGGGTGTTATGCACAAACAATGAATCATGGAACACTTCATCTAAAACTAATGATGTAATGTATGGGGATTAACATAAGAATAAAAAAAAAAAATTAAGAAAGTGGCAAGGTGTGAGTAAACCCAAAATGAGTTTCCTTGTTCCTCTTTGTCTCTGACCACTGAGGATTTTCTTTGTAAAAGAGCATAATGAATCCTTTCAGATTATAAAGGTTAGTGAGAGAAGGTTGCTCAACATTGGAATTTAACTTGGACCCACATTAAAAAGAAAATCAATGCTTAGGTGTAATTTAAAATGTCCATCAGATAAAACATTTCTGCTTTTGGCAAGACTTCATTATGGACTATTTTTATGAGAGGCCTCAGGTATTGATAAAATAACTGGTATGGTAATGTAAAACGTTTCTTTTATGGGCAGAGGGAAAGCTGTGAAGATTTTGGCCAATGACACGGAAGTGAAGGTGTAATGTAAGATTTCCCGGAGGTCTCCTTTCAAAGGGAAGGCCTTTCACTATCCGATGGCCAGCATCCTGGATGTGATGGCTGTCACTCAGGTGGCTGTTTTGTTTCCATAAGGATAAAGGGCAGACCTTAGGGAGGTGGAGATTTAGAAAAAGCCTGGGCCCTAAGCTCAGGACTGCCTACCTCCAGACTTTTTTACTGTGGTAAGGAAATAAATTCCTACCTTGTTGAAGCCACTTCTTTGGGCCCTTAGTTATATATAGCTAATTCTTATTTTAATGGATATACCATTTTAGTATGGATCTAGACTGTACTTTCCCTGGAAATAATTTTTTTCTTTAGGAGAGGTGTGAGTGTATGTATGTAGGCATGCTGGGTCCAGCACTTACTTACCCCAAGAGTGTAAGAACCATGAGGATAAATATAAACATATCTCATTTGCAGAGAGATCGTGAACGGTGCAAAACTTAGGTAACAAAGCCAACTTGGACTGTTTAACTGAAGGCTTCCATGATGTTATTCTCAGTTGACTAACAGCCTTTGGGAAAGGTATTGTTGATGACAATTTTGCCTTGGAATGACCCCCAGGAAGAGAGGACAGATACTAAAACATAGCTATCCTTTCTGAGTAGAAGATCGAATTTTCCAAGTGTAGTAATAGATGGAGATTTGTATTAGGAAAAATGAAGGATGGATTTGTTTCAGACAGGAGAGGAGGTTGATTCTTGAGACAGCTGCAAGTGTGTTCATTATGGCACCTGAGGAAGGTTCTGGCTGTTTGCTTGTTTTATTTTGCTTTTTCTTTGGGATTGTGGGAATAGCGCAGTTCTAGGTTTTTTCTCCTGTTTTGCAACTTCTGTGGTTGACCATAGCTTCTCAGTTCCTAAAACCTGTTATAATAAAGACTCATTTTGGCATAGTTGAAAGGAATTAGGGATTAGACTACAAAAAGTGCAGGACTTTCCCATATCAGCCCTCCAGTGAGGCCAGCACCATCAAGGATAAGCATAGAGTGGGGATTCAAAGTATAGCTATGACGAAGCTGGCAGACACCCAAGGAGGAACTGAGAGGAAAAGAAGGAAAAACTGCTTAGCTGAGCCTCTGGTGGGTATGAGACAAGTACTCTTTTCTCCTAGATTTACCAGAGCCATGGACTTTCTTCCTCCCAATTTACAAAAGAAAGTCAAATCTCTCATCCATTCAAATCATATTGTGATGCATTGCTTGGAACATTGCCCTTGGGTGTTTAAACTTTTAGGTCACCAGACAAAGGAACAATTGGAAATTTTGGAGTAGGTATTGAGAAAGTGGAAAATCTAATGGCTGATAATACAACTTTTTGTGAGTTGTTTTTTGTAAAGTACGTATCTGATCTTTGCTTTGAAAAGCACTGGAGGAAAGCCTATTTGAAGTGCCTGACAGTAATCATTTAATCAAAATTAAAACAATTTTGGGTGATAAATCACTGTGTTATTTTTGGCTGATATCCAGCAAAGAGTTTCAAATATTGAGTGAAGTTACTAGAAAAGAACTTCCATTCTCTTCTGCTTACTTTTATCAACATCTGAGTCTGAGTTCTCCAGAAAACAAAGTCTAAAACAAAGATTAGACCTTAACTTTTTTTTTTTTTGGTGGGTGGGCAAATTCCAGGTCCTCGAGAGTGAGGGGACAACAGGAAGTGAGGCAGTGAAGGACAGAAAGCCAATACAGGATGGTGCATTGTTTCATTGGCCACAGTTTTACAAGAAACCCAGTTGCCTACTCAGCTACATGGGACATTTCTGCATTTTTGGAGAGGTCATATAGAGCTACTGTTTCTTAGAACAGTCTGTTAGGAAGAGGGAAGAAAAAGAATTTATCTATGAGCTCCTAGCCCTATCCTGCCTTTCACTGGTCAAGGTTTGCCCCATGGAGTGTTTAACCTCATGCACTTTCAGGTTATGTACCTGCCCTTCTGGGCCACTGCTGAGGAAGCCAGAGGCTCAATGAGGTGGGCAAGAAGTGCTGGAGGTGGGCTGCAGCTGCTACCATGAGCATAATAAAAGCAGTGCTGAAGCATGGCTTCTGTCCCTGGAGGCTGAGGCACCAGTGGTATTAACTGGTGCAGTGAGGATTGGGTGGGACTGTCCACTGAGAGTTTGCTGGGCTCCACATTGCCTATTGGAAAGAATAATGGAGGAAGGCTCCTACAGGGACAATTACTGTGAGTGAAATTTCTCAGTAATTCTTTTTTTCTTCCTTTTTTCCTTTCCTTTCCTTTCCTTTCCTTTCCTTTCCTTTCCTTTCCTTTCCTTTCCTTTCCTTTCCTTTCCTTTCCTTTCCTTTCCTTTCCTTTCTTTCCTTTTCTTTCTCCCCTTCTCATCTATCATAAAATAATCATAGTTTCATATTTTTATTTATTTATTTATTTGAGAGTGAGAGAGAGAAAGAGAGCATGAGTGGGGGTGGAGGGGAAGGGGCAGAGGCAGAGGGAGAAACAGGCTCCCTGCTGAGCAGGGAGCCCCATGTGGGGCTTGATCCCAGTACCCCAGGATCATGACCTGAGCCGAAGGCAGACGCTTAACTGACTGAGCCCCCCAGGTGCCCCCATAGTTTCATATTTTATTAAATCTTAGATACCACTGATTGTTAGATGCACTTACTTTTGTATAATTAAGCCAAGAAAATTCTGTAATTTAAGCTATGATGCCTTTTATCATATACAAATTTTATTCTATTGTTATTGAAAGAGATCTTTTAGACTTATTTGGATCTTTACCATTAATTATGCTTGTGGATACATGGAAATATGAACAGAACAGTTAGTTATATTGTGATTTATAATAATAAATATATAGTTGGTATATTTGGTCTTAGTTCACTGTTCCTGGCACAAAAATCCTAAAACTCTTAAAATTTCTTTTTTTTTTTTTAAAGATTTTATTTATTTATTTGAGAGAGAGAGTGAGAGAGAGAAAGAGCACAAGAGGGGGGAGCGGGAGAGGGAGAAGCAGACTCCCTGCTGAGCAGGTAGCCCGATGCGGGACTCGATCCAGGGACTCCAGGATCATGACCTGAGCCGAAGTCAGTCGCTTAACCAACTGAGCCACCCAGGCGCCCAACTCTTAAAATTTCTTAAGTGATGAGAGCAAACAAAGGTGACTTTTTTATGTTAATGAGGTGACTTTTGGACTTTTGGACCATGTAAGGATGGAGCCTGGTTGCCAGGATAGCCAACCACGTGATTAGAGGGTTGGAACTTTCGGTCCCACCCCTGACCTCTGGGGAGGGGAGTGGGGCTGGACGTTGAGCCAATCTCCAATGGCCAATGACTTAATCAATCTTGCCTATGTAATGAAGACCCCATAAAAATCCCAAAAGGATGGGGTTGGGAGAACTTCTGGATGGGTGAACATGTAGAGATTTAGGAAAAGAGGCATCCCTGAAGAAGGCATGGAAGCTCTGTGCCCTTTCTCCTTACCTTGCCTTATGTATCTCTTCCATCTGGCTGTTCCTGAGTTATATCGTTTTCTAATAAACTGGTGATCTAGTAAGTGAAATGTTTCTCTGAGTTCTGTGAGCCACTCTAGAAAATTAGTCAAACCCAAGGAATGGATGACTGGAATCTCCAGTCTCTAGCCAGTCGGTCAGAATCATAGGTGACAACCTGGACCTGTGACTGGTGTCTGAAGTGGGGGAAAGGGGCAGTCTTGTAGGGCTGAGCTCTTAATGTGCGGCATCTATGCTATCTCTGGGGACATAGTGTCAGAATTGAGTTGAATTGTAGGACACCCAGCTGGTGCCCTAAATCCTCTCCCAACACACATGTTAGAATTGGTCCCAGAACATTTTATTACTAAAACTTGTTAACATTCTTTGAATGCACTTTTTGGCTCAGTTGTGAATGTTTGGGGTTTTCCCATACTCTATTTTTTTTTTAAGAGAGAGAGAGAGAATGAGAGAGAGCACGATAGCAGGGTGAGGGGCAGAGGGAGAATCAGACTTCCTGATGAGCAGGGAGCCTGATGTGGGACTCCATCCCGGGACTCAGGGATCATGACCTGAGCTGAAGGCAGACGCTTAACTGACTGAGCCACCCAGGTGCCCTCCCATACTCTATTTTCCTCTGAGTCATCAGAAGCATTGGTATAGCATTTCTTAAATGCTATTATCTCTAGAATTTTATTCCAAGTGACTGACACCCACAGGCATTCCTATCACCTGGCCAGAGTAGTAATTAGATTCATCTCAATTTCTGAGATGTTCAAATATGAAAAAAACAGAGCATAATACTTAGAAACTGTTGGGTATATTTAAGAGTGAGGTAATAATTATATCTAGAAATGTTACTAGTTCAAACACAATAGAAAGTAGATCCTTTGAAACCATAAAAGTTAGAAAAATATTAATTTTAAACTAAACAAATAGGTGAGGTGGTACAAAATTCCTTTGAGGGACAAATTAGCAAAAAAATGTGAAGAGTGTCTGGTAGAGAAGGCAACACATGAAATGAGGAAAGACTGAAAATTGAATGACATGGTATTTTGTTTAAATACTATTTACATATTTTGGTTGATTTTTGGTTGGGGATTGCAGCTTAGAATGAATTGTCAATTATCAAGGTATATGAAAAGAATTCAGACAAATTCAGATGAAGGAAGTTAATATATTCAGCCAAGTATTGCCTTTCCTTCCTGCATTTCTCTAAAATGTCTCACTTTCTGTGTGTTTTTGTCAACTTTCATTTGTGCTTCTATGGCTGTTCTGACATGAGTTTGACCCCTCCGCATCTTTTAACATCTTCAGCAGTTACTCTAGGTTGATGATTCTAACTTTTCTTTAGATTCAGTCACCCAATTCAAGTCAGCAAATGGGCTACTAATTTAAAGCTCATTTGCAAAGTAGAAAATGCAGCATCCTAGTTATAAATAATCCTTCACATTACCAACTCAATATTGCAAAGACTGCCAAGTGTACATTTGAAGATATTTTCTGGTGATTTTGACAGACTGGGATTTTAATATCCTTGGGGTATAATCATCAGGGACTAATATAGATGAGAAGATGTAAAAGGATCTTCATTAAAGGGAATTTAAATAAGTGAAACATTCCAGTTTAATATTGGGTGACTTTTAAGTAAAGCTAAATGTCTGAAAGCTTTGATTTTTAATATGATATTGTCTTTGAACTTCTAAGCAATCTTGTATTGAGCTATGGCTTTGACTGAGTTTTCAAAATTCTTGCAGCTCAGAAAATAAGGTTTCATTATTATTGTTTCTCAATAGATGGTAATGTAACAATTGATTTTTAAAAATGATGCACTCAGGCATATTGGGAAATCAAATAATTTTTTTTCCTGCTGAGTCCAAATGGAGGAAGACTTTCTACTTAAAGATCTATTCAGCTTCTATCCTTAAAACTTGCAGGAAACATAAGTGAGTTTCTTTTTCTTTAGTAATGAAATCCTATTTCCAAAGCAGCTTCTGAATATTTGAATGTCTTCATAAAGAAAGGGGAAATATATGCAGTTTTTGTATGTGAGCAAAATGATACATAAGATGGTTTTATAAATAATATTGAACTATTATGATAAGGGAGGATAAAAAGGTTTCCATCACTGGAAACAGAACTGATAAAATATGGAAGTGTATAGCGGCAGGTGACAAGCTCACTTTGTCTCTTTCCCTCCTTCCATTGAATCTGGCCTAAGTAGGGAAAGTTTGGGGTGGACTCAGTAGGGAAAGTTCACCTCTCTTCCACTTGGCTTCATCAGATAGATATCTGCCAGCTGAGGCTGGTGGCTGATTGGGGAGCCTAAGCTAGCTGAGACTGTAGCTGGAACATGGCTTTTTCATGTGGCTGCTTGGCTTCCTCATGATGCCCAGGGTGAGCATCTCAGGTGGGAGAGAGTGCCAGGAGGAAGTTGTGTGCTTTGTGTGATTTTGCTATGGAAGTCACAAAGCATCACTTCTTCCATTCTTCAATGGTCAGAGTAGTGACATGCTCCAACCTGGATTCATAGACTTCATCTCTCAGCAGGAGTGCCAGTCCAATGTATTTCTTTCATAGAGATTGTAGATCCTCAGATCTCTTAATATATTGCTGTATTCTTAAATTGCCAAATTGCTTTTTGAGCAAAGGTCAAGTATGTTGGTTCCTCTCACTTCTCCAGGAGGGCACAACAGTTCCTGACTCTGCATTTTTGCTAGTAGTATTACAGGTTTTTAGATTTTTTCTAATTTGATAGTGAAAATGATATTTGTTTTAATTTAATTTGTATGTTTGATTGCTAATGAAGAGAATTTTTTCTTTATATGTGTTTGTCACTTTTCTAAATTGTTTGCTGTCCACTAACTTATAACCTGTATTTTCTTTTAATCTTTTTTAAAAAATGTTTTTATTTAAATTCTAGTTAGTTAACATATAGTGCAATATTGGTTTCAGGAGCAGAATTTAGTGATTCTTCACTTGTGTATAATACCCAGTGCTCAACACAGGTGCCTTCCTCAATCCCCATCACCCATTTAGCCCACCCCCCCACCTCTCCTCCAGCAACCCTCAGTTTGTTCTCTTTACTTAAGAGTCTGTTCTATGGTTTGCCTCCCTCTCTTTTTTTACCCCCTTCCCCTATGTTCATTTGTTTTGTTTCTTTTTTTTTTTTTTTAAAGATTATGTATTTATTTATTTCAGAGAGAAAGAGAGGGGGAGAGAGAGAGTGAGAGGGAGAAGGAGCATGATGGGAGAGGGATGGACAGAGGAAGAGGGAGAGAAACACAACCAGACTCCCTGCTGAGTGCAGAGCCTGACACAGGGCTCAATCCCAGGACCCAGAGACCATGACCTGAGCCGAAACCAAGAATTGTATGCCCAACTGATTGAGCCACCCAGGCACCCCCATCTGTTTTGTTTCTTAAATTCCTCATATGAGTGAAATCATATGGTATTTGTCTTTCTCTGACTGACTTATTTCGCTTAGTGTAATAAACTCTAGCTCCATCCGTGTCATTGCAAATGGCAAGATTTCATTTCTAGCCAGCATTTTCTAATTGTTTGCCATGAGTTCCTTAAAATTAAAGCAAATGACCCTTTGTCAGATTTTATTTGATAAGTATTTTCCCAGTTTTTAAAAAATTCAGTTTCTGAAACGTTCCATACTCATGGATTGGAAGAACAAATATTGTGAAGATGTCAGTGCTACCTAGAGCAATCTACACATTTAATGCAATCCCTATCAAAATACTATGAACTTTTCCCAAAGAAATGGAACAAATAATCCTAAAATTTGTATGGAACCAGAAAAGACCCCGAATAGCCAGAGGAATGTTGAAAAAGAAAAGCAAAGCTGGTGCCATCACAATTCCAGACTTCAAGCTCTATGACAAAGCTGTCATCATCAAGACAGTATGGTACTGGCACAAAAACAGACACATAGATCAATGGAACAG
>NW_028022579.1:0-655 GCF_054177405.1 Leptonychotes weddellii
CGGGCTGGACATGGCCGGCCTGCGAGGTTGAAGGGAGCTGACCTGTGTGCTGAGGTGGAACCCCAGAGGAGGAGGAGGGGGGCTGAAAAGTCCGGAAGGCATCCTGACGGGAGGCCCCCGATTTGACGGGACGGAAGACACTGCCCACTGCGGTGAGGCCCGAGCGCCGCCTTCAGCTCCCCTCTGCGCTGAGGCTGGGAGGTTCTACCTGCAGCCTCGTCACACAGGTTGTGCAAAGTAATGCTTCCCGAGATACTAATGTTCCTCCTCCTGTGTTAAGGCTTAGCCCTAGTTCCTTCTGTTGCGAGTGCCGTGCAGATGTTAGCCCTGGTCTCGGCATTGTGGTGCTTTTGTCCCACGTGGCTGGACGCATGGAGCTGTGTGCCTGCGGCTGTGTGTGTGGGGGGCCACCCGCCCAGGAGAGAAAGCCGGCCCTGAGCATCCGTGTGCTCACACCCAGCAGACGAGGCGTTCATGTTGAGTTTGACGGCAGAGGTGACCTCACCCAAACCCGCCCGGGGGGTGATACAGGAGCCACGCGGCCACAGCCTCTCCCCTGCGGGGGGTCTGTGCTTTGGTTTTGGTGTTGCTGCGCTTCAGAATCTTTTTCCCCAAAGCACGTCCAGGTTCCCGGGGAGCAGGCCTGCGGCCCTGG
>NW_028022580.1:0-655 GCF_054177405.1 Leptonychotes weddellii
AAAAAAATATCACTTTTCATTTTTTTGGTTAGTATAGAGAAATAAAACTAATTTTTGTATTTCAATCTTATATCTTGCAATGCATTAAATTTACTCATTAGTTGTAATAGCTTCCCCCCCTATGAATTTCTTAGTTTTCTATGTATTTAATCATATCATCTTGGGGAAAAAAAACCTGGTTTCTTCTTGTTATCTTTCTAATATCTATGACTTTTGTTATTCTTGCCTTATTGCAATGACTATAACTTCCACTAAGTACAACGTTAAAATAGAATAGACATTCTTATACCTCTTGGGGAGAAAGTGGTCAATATTTTGCCATTAAATTTGTTGATAACTGTATGTTTTTAATAGATGCCCTTTATTAGATTGAGAAAATACTCTTATTTTTAGTTTGCTGAGAATTTTATCATAAATAAGCATTAAATTTTGTTAAATGCTTTTTATGCATTTATTGTCATATGATTTCCCCTTTTATTATGTTAATGTGATGAACTATAATGATTCTTGATTATTAAGTCCCTTTGCATTCCTTGTATATATGCCATTAATTATGGAATATATCATCCATTATAAAAATCACTGGGTTTGATTTATTAAAGTTTTGTTGAGGATTTTTATGTATATTCTTACGTGATTTTTACCTATAATTTTA
>NW_028022581.1:0-655 GCF_054177405.1 Leptonychotes weddellii
GCCGCATCTGCCTTCTTAGAATCGTGGATTCTGTCATTTCTGAAATTGTGGAATTTCTTGGTCTTATTGGTTCCTTTTGTAGCAGTCACTTTCATGACAGGTTCAGTAAATGGAAAAGGACCTAGACACCGAGAGATGCTAAATTATGCTTCGCTGCAAGCACAAGAAATAGCTCCTGGCGAAGACAGTGTGGTAACCTGTGGACTCACAATAATTCAGCTCTGATAGGAAGGATCCCAGACTCCATCAAAATCTCAAAATGTGAGGATACGGAACCGCAATGTAAACGCAGGTACCAAACCGATGGATGAGGCCAAAACAAGGGGCCTTTTCCCTGTCCCCCAGAAGGGCCCCCACCTTCAAGGTCAGTCTCTGGGCCCTCAGTCCCTCCAGAATACTGTGCCCTCCTCCAATGAGGTCATCCATGTTGTGGTGAATTTTCTGGAGGGAGGAGTTGAACTGCAGCGAGTCATCCATTGGGATGGTGGTATCAGAGTCCTGTGAAAGAGACGCAGGCACTGGATTAGCTCTGCTGGCTGGTCAGCTCCTGGGGTCCCACCGCATCTGGCCGCTCTGCCTTTTGGCCAAGGCCAAGCCAGAGGAACAGCCAGAGGAAATGGTGCAAGAATCAGAGGAACCTAACAGAGAGGAGAAA
>NW_028022582.1:0-655 GCF_054177405.1 Leptonychotes weddellii
ATTCCTGGGTCTGAGGGAGGAGGGGGCTGGAGGCAGGACTCCTAGGTCTGAGGGAAGAGAGTAGGCAGGCCTGGACCCCTGGGTCTGAGGAAGGAGGGGCTGAGGTCTGGACTCCTGGGTCTGAAGGAGGGAGCTGCAGGCTGGATCTTGGGTCTGAGGAAAAAAAGGCTGGGGGCCTAGACTCCTGGGTCTGAGGGAGGAAGGGCTGGGGGTCTGGACTCCTGGGTCTGAGGCAGGAGGGGCTGGGGGCCTGGACTCTTGGGTCTGAGGCAGGAGGGGCTGGGGGCCTGGACTCCTGGGTCTGAGGGAGTACGGACTGGGAGTCTGAACCCCTTGTCTGAGGGAGGAGGGGCTGGGGGCCTGGACCCCTGGGTCTGAAGGAGGGAGCTGCAGGCTGGATCTTGGGTCTGAGGAAGAAAAGGCTGGGGGCCTAGACTCCTGGGTCTGAGGGAGGAAGGGCTGGGGGTCTGGACTCCTGGGTCTGAGGCAGGAGGGGCTGGGGGCCTGGACCCCTTGTGTGAGGGAGGAGGGGCTGGGCGTCTGGACTCCTGGGTCTGAGGGCCTTGACTCTTGGGTCTGAGGGAGGAAGGCTGGGGGCCTGGACCCCTGGGTCTGAGGCAGGAGGGGCTGGGGGCCTGGACTCCTGGGTCTGAGG
>NW_028022583.1:0-655 GCF_054177405.1 Leptonychotes weddellii
AAAATGGACCTGCAGAATCAAAAGGTTACATCCTATCAAATTGTTCTGCAGAAATATACCAGTTTAGGGGACACCTGGGTGGCTCAGTGGGTGGAGCATGAAACTCTTGATTTTGGCTCAGGTCATGATCTCAGGGGTCCTGGGATCCAGCCCTGCATTGGGCTCCCCCTCTCGGGGTGGGGGGAGTCGGCTTGAGGATTTCTCTCCCTCTCCCTCTGCCCCTCCCACCCCCCCACCTCATGCACCTGCGTGTTCTCTCTCCTAAAATATATAGAAATAAATCTTTTAAAGATTAATTAGAAATATACCAGTTTACACTCTAGCCCTGTGGGGAAGGGGGGCATTGCCCCCGATCCTGGTTATTGTCATTATTTTAAGAATCTGCCTGAGTTTATGGGATGTGGGATGGTTTCTCACCCTGATGTAATTTGCATTGTTTGAGCTGTGGAGAAGGACGGAAAGCGTTTGGAAGTCTTTTCCATAGTCCAGGCAGAAGATGCTGCGGGAGGCTTGGATGATGCTCTTGGTGGTAGAGGGAGAGACCCGGGGATGGAAAGGGCTTGGCAAGTGGGAGTGAGGGGACTCACGACGCCCCCAGTATGAAGCATCTCAAAGCCACAGCCCCACCATTAGAACTAATTCACGTGTGTGTGCC
>NW_028022584.1:0-655 GCF_054177405.1 Leptonychotes weddellii
TTTCCCTTAGGTTCTTGCCTATATTCTAAGATGAAGATGATGCCTTTGAACAGCATACAGGTTATTAAAATAAAAACAGTTTTTGATGGCAGAATGCAAATCCACTGTAGAAAGTTTGATTTTATTGCCTCTCAGAAATCCTGTGAATGAAATCAGTGTTGAATTGATTGAGCATCTTCTATGTCTAAGCACAGTAATCAGCCCTGAGGGTATAAGAGAAAGCAAGACACACACTCTGCCCCTCAGAGTATTATGATCTTATGTATGTTATCAGATTAAAAAATAAATGAAATTTAAGAATGTTTGCATTCTAATACAAATGTAAGTATGTATGTTCCTATCTGTATGCATTTTAAGGGGATACCTAAGCTTACAACTGTAGGAAGTTAGGAGTATCTCAGAAAAAAACTTAACGTCTATTTATCAGTGGGCAATAGAAATCTAAGCTTAGAATAAAAAACTGGATTGAAGAGATTTCGAGGTTGTCACCATACATAGGTAGTAGGTTAAACCATGTGCATGGATGTGATCGCTATGAGAAAATAAAGTAGAAAAGAATCTTTTTTGGCTTTAGTCACTGCATCTAACCCAAGTGTGTATGTAATACTCTAATTCTTTTCTTGTTACAAGTTATAGGATAAAATGTTAGAATACT
>NW_028022585.1:0-655 GCF_054177405.1 Leptonychotes weddellii
CTTATTTTTGTGCGAAGTGCAGACTGAAGATGCAACAGTGTTTCCAAATAGTTGACAAACTGTCCTGCTATTGTTTGTTAAATAGTCCCCACTTTTCCCCCCTACTTCCAAAGCTGTTTTTTTTTAATACACTGGATCATTTACACTGGGATGCAACTCTAGATTTGCCTTTTATATCCACCACCAGTACCACATTCTTTTGATAAGTGTGCTCTCTGGAACATTTTGACACACAGCAGAGAAAGTCCTCTTTAACTTTCTACACAATTACCTTGGCAGGTATTTCTAGTTTATTCTTGCAGGCCAATTTTTAAAACTCTATCATAACATGACATGATTTTGATTGGAATTGCATTAAAACTGTAAATTACTTTGAGAAGATTCACATCTTTATGGTATTCAGTTTTTTAAAATCTAATACCATGCCTCTACATTTATTAATCTTTACTTCTCTGCTTTTGCTTTTATTTTTTAAGATTTTATTTATTTGACAGAGAGAAAGAGAGAGAGTATAAGCAGAGAGAGGGGCAGAGAGAGAGGGAGAAGCAGGCTCCCCGCTGAGCAGGGAGCCAGATGTGGGGATGTGGGACTTGATCCCAGGACCCTGAGATCATGACCTAAGCTGAAGACAGATGCTTAACCAACTGGCCACCAA
>NW_028022586.1:0-655 GCF_054177405.1 Leptonychotes weddellii
CTATAACAGCCAAGGGAGCATTAATACCAGTAGTGGGAAACAACACATAATGTTAACACACACAGTGTCATCGATACAGACACATTATTTTCCAAACGTATGTAAATTTATACCATCATCTTGTTTTTTTGCAATATTCATGTATAACTTTATTATTAATTTTTCTTTGACATATTTATTCAATACATTTATTTATAAAGAAAACTGTATCACTATAGTTTAAGTGAAAACATGAGTTTTTTTCAAATATGTACTAAAATAAATTTATATCTACTTGTGTTAGACTGCCTTTAAAGATGGCCCTCGTTGATCCCCACCTCTTGACATTCAAGCCCTTGTATAATCCCCTCCTCTTGAATATGGATTGGACCTAGTGACTTGCTCCTATGAACAGAATACAGCCAAAGTGATGTGATGTCACTTCCATGACACCCAGGCTGAACCCTGACCAGCACAATTAAACCTGAACTTTAGGGGTGGGACCCAGGGATCAGTACTTTTTTTTTTTTTTTTTTAAAGATTTTATTTATTTATTTGAGACAGAGAGAATGAGAGACAGAGAGCATGAGAGGGAGGAGGGTCAGAGGGAGAAGCAGACTCCCTGCCGAGCAGGGAGCCCGATGCGGGACTCGATCCCGGGACTCCAGGATCGTGA
>NW_028022587.1:0-655 GCF_054177405.1 Leptonychotes weddellii
TTTTTTTTTTTTTTTAATTTATTTGACAGAGAGACACAGCGAGAGAGGGAACACAAGCAGGGGGAGTGGGAGAGGGAGAAGCAGGCTTCCCGCCAAGCAGGGAGCGCGATCGGGGCTCGATCCCAGGACCCTGGGGCCATGACCTGAGCCAAAGGCAGATGCTTAACAACTGAGCCACCCAGGTGCCCCTAATTGTCTTTCTTCTGAAGGTGTCGGTGTAACTATTCCACACGGCATGATTAAATTGTTGACCTAAATGGAGGTTTAAACAAGTTTAAAAAAAAAAGAAGGGAAAGAATATTCTAAGAGAAGCAGGATCCTTATTTGAGAATATCTTTTGATATATTTGTAAGAAAACATAATAATTCAGTGCCCAAAATAACTTTATAGGAAAGCTATGCTGCTATCTTGGGAACATTAGTTGATTATGAATTAGTTGTGATGGCTTCATTCGTGATGGGCAATACAAATTTCCCAAGCAAATGGGCCTTTGCAAAAAGTAAAAATCCAAAATTAACAGAAGGATATACAATGTTTCTTAAACTCCACATATGAATGAAATCATACGGTATTTGTCTTTCTCTGCCTGACTTATTTTGCTTAGCATTATGCTCTCTAACTCCAACCACGAAATTGCAAATGGCAAGATTTCATT
>NW_028022588.1:0-655 GCF_054177405.1 Leptonychotes weddellii
AGAGAATCCTGTCTCCAGTTGCTGGCAAAACTTCTGAAAATAACCTTTTGATGTCTTGTATTCTATATGTCCAACTCACTTGAGTTTTTAATTTTTCTATTTTAACTCCTTTACCCTACCGTAACTACATGAGGGCTGTGACAGACTGTTAAAATATGCTCAGAATGAGCCCTCTCTCACTCACTAGTGTATTATTCTTGAACTGAATGTATTTGCCTAAGCCCTCTTCCTTTAGGGTGTTTTTTTTTTTTTTTCCTTATGAACATTTCTTATTCTAAAAAATAAGTCCTTCTCAGACCTCTTTCTCCACTCTTTCAGTTTGGTTTCAGTATCATAGATTAAACTTAAGCTAACTCTTATGCTACACTATCATGAAGTCTGAAATTTAATTGAGTGGACACTGAGAAATGTTTCATTTCTTTTTTTTTTTTTAAAGATTTTATTTATTTATTTGACAGAGAGAGAGAGAGAGCGAGAGCAGGAACACAAGCAGGGGGAGTGGGAGAGCGAGAAGCAGGCTTCCTGCCGAGCAGGGAGCCCGATGTGGGACTCGATCCCAGGACCCTGGGATCATGACCTGAGCCGAAGGCAGACGCTTAACGACTGAGCCACCCAGGCGCCCGAGAAATGTTTCATTTCAATGGAAATATTCAGT
>NW_028022589.1:0-10919 GCF_054177405.1 Leptonychotes weddellii
CCTGGGTGGCTCAGTTGGTTAAGCGACTGCCTTCGGCTCAGGTCATGATCCTGGAGTCCCGGGATCGAGTCCCACATCAGGCTCCCTGCTCAGCGGGGGGTCTGCTTCCCCTTCTGCCCTCTTCCCTCTCGTGCTCTCTGTCTCTCATTCTCTCTCTCTCTCAAATAAATAAATAAAATCTTTAAAAAAAAAAAAAAAAGAAATGAATCTTAGATCCTTTCCTACTACTGTGACCACCTTGTCCCAGTCTACCCAGGACTTTCTAGGTTTTGGCACCGAAAGCCTGGCTTCTTGGAAAACTAGACTTAGTCCCACGTCCTGGGAACCCCCCTGGCCCTGAGCAAACCTAGAAGATTGGTCACCCTACTTACTCCACAAACTATCATTACTTAAAAATGTTTTCTTCAATATAATGCCTAAACAAAGTAACTAGCATTCAAATCATTTCTCCTACTAATAGCAGCGAAAACCATGTGGTGCAGTTGGATTGACCCCAGCATTCACATCCCACCCAGGATTGTACCCTGAAGGGTTTGCCCTCCCTTCCCTGCCTATCTTCAGTCTAACCTTGCAGATTTTGTGAAGTAACAGTATGGAATAAATAGATCTCTGTGTCCACGTTTAGGGAAAAAAATCTCTTAGGTTAGGTAGGTAACAAGAGTCCCATGCAAAATCTATGGGGCGCCTGGTTGGCTCAGTCAGTGGAGGGTGCGACTCTTGATCTCGGGGTTGTGAGTTCAAGCCCCACACTGCGTGTACGTATTACTTAAAAATAAAACCCTAAAAAAAAAACCCTAAAAGCTCTGGAAGTCTGACCGACTTAGTTCCAAATTCCAGCTTCTGAACTTACAAGCTGTGTGGTGTGCCAATGACGTAGCCACTTTGAGCCTTAGTTGTTGTTTTTAACATGAAACTAGTAATAGAGCTAAGAAGGCAAAATGAAATACCATTTTGTATGTAATGTGCCTGGAGCAAAGTGCATATTCCACAACACTAATCCCTTTCCCTTCCATTTATAACTGATGTAAGAAAATTCTAAATACTACCTAATTGGACTTCTAAAACCCTATGGTAAATTGGGAGCTTCATGTACTATAAAAAAGAATAACTACCTATTTGACAGATAGCTAGGTGACCTCAACTGTGTACTCACTGCTGCTATTAACAGGGTGGCCTTGGTGACAATTTTAAATCTGGGTGAAAAAGGAATACCTTTCTTCATCAGATTACCCTTATCTAAGGGAGTGGAAACACCACATAAATACAAAGAATACCCTGAAAAGCTTATCAATAAACATCAATCACTAGTATGTTTAGTGACACTAACATACTAGTCAAGTGACACTAGAAGGAAGGGAGAGACCACTAATGCATTTCTTTTAAACAGGTCTCTTTTCTCAAAGCTCTCAGGAGCACAATCCTACTTGTTGACTACCCTGGTAAGGAATATCCAGTGGGGACTGGCCTTCCTTCTTACTGGGAAACAAAGAAGCAGAGACACCAGACATCTTCCTCTTTACAAGTTTTTGGATTTACAAAATATGATTATTTTGAATTATTTCCAGAAGTTTCTGTGTATTGAATCCTCATTATTTCTCAAGATTTCAACAGTCCATCTCACATGATAAAATTTCAAGTAATAAGTATATTAAAGGAATATGAAAGATGTCTGAGTATTTTATTCGACAACTTCTTGTTAATGATAATTTATAAACATTGGTTCTCAAGTTAAGTCATTTTCTACCATGCTAAATTCTAGCAACCAGAGGTTGCGGAAACTCTCCAGTGATGAAACAAAAGGGAGAAAGTATGACCTAAAATCCTCCAAAGGCATTGAGATGGCATATTTTTATCACTGGTCCTTCCCCAAACAGGTATATTCTCCCCTGAGAGGAAAAGAGAAAGCTCCAAGGTAAGGGGCCCACCCAAAGTTTTTCAGAACTGAGCCAATACAGGAACAGAAGTCTCCCTGTCAGGTCTGTCCTTTGCCTACAGTGTTTGCCCACACGTGCATCTATAATCAGGATTCACTGCCAAGGTCTCTGATAAAACACCAGTCACAAGAGTGAGGTCAAAAAGACTCACTTTTTTGGACCATGTTTTAAATGTTTAAAAATACACATAAAACTTTTTGTTTTGCTTTTAAAAAAAATACATTCTAATTAGCAAAGTATTTGAAGAACATGGGAATGTCTTAAGTGGCAACACAAAAATTTTTCCACAAGGTTTTAAGAAAAAAAATCACAAAGTCATAAGCATGTTGATATCACAAACATTCCAGTATCAAAAAACTGTAGGATGCAAAGTTAAAATTTAAAATCTGGGGGCGCCTGGGTGGCTCAGTCGTTGAGCGTCTGCCTTCGGCTCGGGTCAGGTCCCAGGGTCCTGGGATCGAGTCCCGCATTGGGCTCCCTGCTCCGTGGGAAGCCTGCTTCTCCCTCTCCCTCTGGCCCTCCCCCTGCTTGTGTTCCCTCTCTCACTGTGCCTCTCTATGTCAAATAAATAAATAAAAATCTTAAAAAAAAAAAAAATTTAACTCTGGAAACTATGGGGTGCCTGGGTGGCTCAGATGGTTGGGCGTCTGCCTTCAGCTCAGGTCATGATCCCTGGGTCCTAGGATCGAGCCCCACGTCTGGGTCCTGGGTCGGCGGGGAGCCTGCTTCTCCCTCTCCCTCTGCCTCTCCCCCTGCTCATGCTCTCTCTGTGTGTCTCGAATGATAAATAAAATCTTTAAAAAAAATTAAAGTAAAATAAAATCTGGAACCTACATTTACTATACATGTGAATAAGTTAATGAGGCATTAAAGTTAAACATGCCAATTCTCAGAACATTCACTCAGAAGTCACAGATCACCTGGGAGCCTGAACCATGCCTGGGCATGTTTCATAGTGTAAACTGCTCCTGGATCAATTTCAAGGTGCAGCCTTCAGGCTCATCCATGCAAGCTGGGGGTCCATGCAGAACTAATCACTTTACATAATAAGGGCCATTGCACAGAACCCAAGGCAGAGACAGTGATGATCTCACACGTGCTCTTACACACAGGGCAGCCAGTTCTGTTTACCTAAAACCAGACACATACAACTTAAACTAGAGTAACAGATTTTTAAACTGGGGTCCATCAGTAGCCTTTAGGAAATCCAACTGAAGCGCCTCCAATTAAATGCAAAATTGTATTACACATATATTTTCCATATAAGTCCATGGGTTTCATCAAATTCTCATAGATGAGCTTAAAGAAATTAAGAATCATGGCACTGGGATCAATCACCATTCTTCATGAGGTGGGGGAATCTAGAAACAACTAAAACTGCCAGAAAATTACCCACTTTCATTTTATAGCCAGAATCCTCCCCATTTCCAAATACAGCTGGCCCCTGAATAATGCCAGGGGGTGGTGGAAGGGGTGTTGGGGAGCTGACCTCCCCCAACAGTCAAAAATCCGAATATAACTTTTGACTCGCCCAAGACTTAATCACTAATAGCCTATTGTCGACTGGAGGCCTTACTGATAACATAAACAGTAGATTAACATGTATGCTATATGTTATGTGTATTATATATTGTATTCTTATATAGTAAAGTAAGCTAGAGAAAAGAAAATGTTAAGATAATCATGAAGGATGAGAAAATACATTTACTGTACTGTATTTATCGGAAAAAATACATCTATTAGGGGACCCATGCAGTTCAAACCCCTATTGTTCAAGGGTCACCTGTATATACGAAGTATTTTTAAATTATAATACATACACCAATTTTTTTTTTTATAAATCATCTGGATAAAAACACAATCTGACAGTTCAAAGCCAGGTATTCTGGTTTGAGACCTCTCACCTACCCATAAAAATGCACATAGACAATTTGCCAATCTATAGAAAGGGAAATAATAACACTGCCACAGCACTTGCAAATTTGTGAGAAGTGCCACTGTAAAAAAGGGTGGAAAAAATACACAAGGTGATTCTATCTGAGCAATTTTGCCAGTAAGTCAACGTACTAAACAACAAGTTATTATTTGAACAGCTAAGGCAAAAGTTAAGATCTTGGAAAGCCCTGCCCTTTGGGCGTTTACTGAAGGCAGTATGTACATGGCCACCTTCAGGCAACATAAAGAAACTGGGGGCTAAAAATCAAAATGGAATCTGCACTCAATTTTACCTTTCTATTCTTTATTGCATGTATGTGTTCTTCATTCATACCAGACCCTGTGCTTCTGATAATTAAAGGGTCTAAAAATAGGCCAAAATACTAACTTCGAAAGCTCTGGGATTCATATTGATTGTTGGTAATTATAAGTAGTAATACTTTATATGCATAGCCCTTGGCTTTGACATATTTTATTTCCTTCTGATCTACTCATTAATTGTTTCTACTAGTGAAAATCGGTTGAATCAGCTCTTGCATCTTATTTTCAGGGGCAAGATTTAAGATGGAATGATAAGAGTGTTTACCATTTTCCCCTTAAGTCCCCTCTTGCTAGTGTTAGGCATATTTCTTGCCTTTCCTGTCCAGTATTCATTTATTTCCTCATCCATTAAATATTTATTGACGGCCTAAGAAGGGGTAGGACTCCATCTGTAACTCGCAGGGGCCTTAACTTCAAAAGCCAGACAAAAGTGTTCATTAATTCTAACTAGGTTGTATTGCCAAGTTTTGCTCCTCTGGCCACAGTGTCATTTGTCAGAAAAGCGAAGACATACAGTTTGCTTAACTTTTCATTTATGGCACCAATCCATGCACTGAGCAAAATGGATACACCCATCGGTTTGAGACACAGCCCTAAAAAGAGCATCCACCCCGGCGGCCAATCTATCAACAGCACAGGCCGGTGGGCGGGGCTTGTGGAAGCCGAGGGGAGGAAGGGAACGGTGGGAGGAGATCTGGGAGTGCCAAGTTGAGCCTGAGGGTAGGAGTGAGACAGGGAACCCAAGCCACTGCCGATCGGGGAATACACCCCCTTTCCTTCCTCCTCAAAGGGCACGGGGGGCGGGGCGGAGGTACCTAGTTTTTGCCCCAGGTAGGTGAGGCTGTGATAGACCTTCTCGGCCGCGGCCAGGTGGGCCAAGGCCGCCAGCAGCGACAGCCAGTTGCCCCCCGCGCTCTTGTTGGCCTCTCGTTCCTTGTCCACATTGTCCTTGGCCTTGTCGTAAGAGAAGATACCCAGGTGAGAGAAGAACGTCTCCAGCACCGCCTGTTCCACCGGAACCGGGGCGGCCAGCGGGATAGACTCCCCCATGCGAGCTGCGATCCAGCTCCACCCACGTGGCTCTCCCTCGCAGTTCCGGGTTCTCAGGGAACGTGCGCACCAGCGTGCGTGCGCGTGACCGCCGCAAGCGACGGGCTCGTGAGCGCGCTGCTGCCTGGACCTCGCCTGGGCCTTAGAGGACACCGGTAAGGGCCAAGGAAGGAGGGAAGTGGCCCGTCTTCAGCTCCTGAGCAGCTTCGGCTCTTCCGTTCCCGCAGCGCTGACTATTCGGACCTTTGGGGCAGAACGCAAGACGGTCAACCCGCTGCTCCGCAGACCTGACTGCGCTCTGAGGTGAGCTGAGAGGCCCCTCCCTGTGAGACTGCGTCAGTGCTGGTGACGTCACGCTCACATGACGTCAGTAGTTCTTGCTCTGACATCTAGCCTGGGCTGGCCTATGCTTGCCTTGGGCTTACCTTGGGCCTGCCGGGCGCTGAGCGGTGAGGCTAGTGGCTGGAACTGTGTTCTCTCACGAGGACTCAGTTCTCACAGCTTTTAAACTACTGCCAAGTAAGTAGATTATAGTACCTGATACTGGTAAAGGTTTATATCTTATCCCCATGTCTGATTTTCACCCAATCACGCACTTTGCATCTATTCGCACCTGTATCCTGTGCAAGGCATCTCAGATTCGCGCTAAGGAAACAGCTTCCAAGCAGAGCTCGTCAGCTTGCCCATACTACCCAAACTACTTTAGGCTTCCTTAAAAAGTTCTCCGAAGAAGGATAAATTAATGTAACTCCGGTTAAAGGTTCTGAATTGATGCACTCTGTCATTCAAATTAATTACAAATTCCTTTCACATTTAAGAAGCACCACCATAAACCCAGCTCATAGGTATGCCCACTATGAGACTCTGCCCACTACTTGCTCAGTTAGTTTTTTTCCTTTCTCCTTCCTTGCGCATGATTATTTTACTCTAGTCATACTATTTAATCACGTATGTTCACATGTCTCTTTGCCCTAAGTGGCGAACTCCCTAAGGCAGAATCTAGGGTTCACTCACCTTTATAATCTTTTCATAATGGATAGCACAACGATATTTGTTGAAATGAAGGAACTGTTTTCATTTTTTTGTCAAACCAGACCTGTTTGGCCGTCACTACCTTTTAATGCAAATCCTGTAATCTAATTTTAATGAATATATAGTACATCTGTTCCCTGCTCTCAAAAGTATAATTGGATAAAATCAACCCTGTTAACTGTGATACAAAGGAGAATTTTATATGTTATGAAGGTGAAAAGGGAGGCAGCATTCATATCTTTTTGGAAGAATCAGGGAGGCTTCCAGGAGGAGAATGTGATGGTTTTTAATGAATGAGTAGAAGTTAGTAATCAAAAAAAAAAAGGTAGTACAGGGGCACGTGGGTGGCTTAGTCCCGGTTAAGCCATTCTTGGTTTCAGCTCAGGTCATGATCTCAGGGTTGTGAGATCAAGCCCCACAGTGGGCTCTGCGCTCAGCAGGGTGTCTGCTGGAGATTCTCTCTCCCTTTGCCCCCTCCCCGCTTGCTCATAAATAAATAAATCTAAAAAAAAAAAAAGCATAGTACTAACATTAAACCAACAGGCAATGAAAAAGGGTTATAAAGCTCATAAACATACCCAAGTAATGTAAGAATTACTAAGATAATAAAGGTGGCATCATAAATCAATGGGGAAAGAAAAACTTAATAGTGAAGGAGACATGATTATGGGGGGAAAAAAACTCCTATGTCCTGCCACAAAAAATAACTACATGGGTAAAAAACAAAACCTTAAACAAACTAGGAAAACAAATGCAAGTGAAAATTTAATTGATCTAGGGATAGGAAAGAGCCTTTTAATTATAAAAGAGTTGGAAGAAATTACAAAGGAAGAGATTGACTTGACTATAAAAATGTCAGAAAAACACAATGCCAACATTGTAACATATGTCAGACAGAACTTTAATGTGCTTAACATTTTAAGATCTAGTAATCATAGAAATGCAGATTAAACTTCTATTTTTCACCTATCAGGTTTTTTTGAAAATTTTAAGTGCTGGTAGGTAAACATCTGCAGTGAGTTTGTTCTTAAACATTGCAGATGGAGTGTAACTTGGTATGACCTTTCTGGAAAACATTTGGCAATGTACGTTAAGGTTAAATGAGAGTATATATGTACAGTGTTTAGAACATTAAGACAAGTACATGTTTAGTAAGTATTAGTAGTGTCTATCATTATTTTTACTATTTTTTTTATTATCAATAGCATTATCATACCTTTTAATCAGCAGAGCGCCTAGAATAATACCTCGAACTTAGTGGATGTTCATTAAATAGTTGATTGGCTAATTCTCCTTGTCATGTAAGAATTTTATAGGAAAAGCCCCTCCCCCTGCCCCTGCCCCTCCCCCTGCTCACATGCACACCCTCTCACTCTCTCTCTAAAATAAATAAATAAAATCTGACGCACCTGGGTGGCACAGTCAGTTAAGCATCCAACTCGGTTTTGGCTCAGGTCGTGATCTTAGGATCATGGAATCTGAACCCTGCAAGGGACTCTGCTCAGTGCAAAGTCAGCTTGAGACTCTCTCTCCCCCCCCCCAAATAAATAAGTAAAATCTTTTAAAAAATAAAAGAAAATTTTTTAAAGAATTTTATAGGAAAAGATACAGAGTTAATGACATGTCAGCCTGTTAAAACATTAAAGTTATAGGGGCACCTGGGTGGCTCAGTCGTTAAGCATCTGCCTTCGGCTCAGGTCATGATCCCGGAGTCCTGGGATCGAGTCCCGCATCGGGCTCCCTGCTTAGCGGGAAGCCTGCTTCTCCCTCTCCCACTCCCCCTGCTTGTGTTCCCTCTCTGTCAAATAAAATCTTAAAAAAAAAAAAAACATTAAAGTTATAAAGCAAGAAGTTATCTTGAATGATCATATGGTTCAACCTATAAGAAGGATACTTTGTACAGTAGTAAAAAAATGTTTGTTATTGATGATATGTTAGCTATCTTTTACTGCGTATCAAATAGCCCTAAAACTACACACCAAGGGCACTAGGTGGGTTCAGTCAATAGAGCATGTGACTTTTGATCTTGGGGTGGTGAGTTCAAGCCCCACGTTGGGGTAGAATTTACTTTAAAAAAAAGTATTTGAGAGGGCGCCTGGGTGGCTCATCGTGAAGTGTCTGCCTTCGGCTTGGGTCGTGATCCCAGGGTCCTGGGATCGAGCCCCGCATCGGGCTCCCTGCTCAGCAGGAGGCCTGCTTCTCCCTCTCCCCTCCTCCTGCTTGTATTCCCTCTCACTGTCTCTCTCTCTCTGTCAAATAAATAAAATCTTAAAAAAAAAAAAAGTATTTGGGGGGTGCCTGGGTGGCTCAGTTGGTTAAGCATCTGCCTTCAGCTCAGGTCATGATCTCAGGGTCCTGGGATTGAGCCCCACGTCTGGCTCTGTGCTCAGCGGGGAGTCTGCTTCTCCCTCTCCCTTTGCCCCTCCCTCTGCTCATGTACATGTACTCTCTCTCTCTCTCTCAAATAAATAAATAAGATCTTTAAAAAGAAAATGTTTGGGGAGCCTGGCTGGCTCAGTCAGTGGAGCACGCAACTCTTCATTTCAAGCATCATGAGTTTGAGCCCCCCTTTGGGGTTGGAGATTACTTTAAAAAAAACAAACTTAGTGGCTTAAAACAATAGAAGTCATGTATTATTTCTCAATTTCTGAGTCAGGAATTCAGGCGGGGTTCAATTGGGCATTTCTGTTTCAGTCTCATGAGGTTGCAGTCAGATGTAGGCTTGGGCTGTGGTCGTCTGAAGACTTATTTGGAGCTGGAGAATCCACTTCCAAGGTGGTTCCCTCCCATGTCTGGCAAGTTGGCTTAGTCTGTTGGCCACATGGGCTTTTCCACAGAACAGCTTGAATATTCCCACAGCATGGCAACTGGCTTATTCTGGAGCAAGTAATCGATCTGAAAGACCGAAGCAGAAGCTGCAGTGCCTTTTATGACACAATCTTGGAACTCACGCGTCACGTCAGCCATATTCAGGGCCAGCCTTGATTGAATTTCGGCAGGAGAGTAATGAAGGGCATGTGCTGGGAAGTAAGGATCAGTAGAGGCTGTCCTGGAGGCTGGCTACCACAGATGAGGATGACATTTTCAGCTGGAGCATTGTCTGTCTTCTTAAAAATGTCTAAGGATGGAAGCCCTTACATGTTCCTTTATAATATTGCTCAAGAAGTTGTTTCTTGGGGGCACCTGGCTGGCTCAGTCGGAAGAGCATGTGACTCTTGATCTCAGGGTTGTAAGTTGGAGACCCTCATCAGGTGTAGAGATCACTTAAAAAATAAAATCTTAAGGGTCGCCTGGATGGCTCAGTCAGATAAGTGTCTTCCTTCGGCTCAGGTCATGATCCTGTAGCCCTGGGATCGAGCCTTGCATCATCATCGTCGTCGTCGTCATCATCATCATCATCATCATCATCATCATCATCGGGCTCCCTGCTCAGCAGGGAGTCTGCTTCTCCCTCTTGCTCTGCCCCTCCCTGCTCCTCAGGCTCTCTCTCTCTCTCTCAAATAAATAAATAAAATCTTTTTTAAAAAGTATCTTGGGGCACCTGGGTGGCTCAGTCGGTTGAGCATCTGCCTTTGGCTCAGGTCATAGTCCCGGGGTCCTGGGATCGAACCCCGCGTCGGGCTCTTGGCTCAGTGGGGAATCTGCTTCTCCCTCTCCCTCTGCCTGCCGCTCCCCCTGCTTGTGCTCTCTCTCTCTCTCTCTGTATCTCTGTGTCTCAAATGAATAAATAAAATCTTTAAAAAAAAAAGTGTCTTGGGGCGCCTGGGTGGCTCAGTCGTTAAGTGTCTGCCTTCGGCTCAGATCATGATCCCAGAGTCCTGGGATCAAGCCCCGCATCGGGCTCCCTGCTCGGTGGGAAGCCTGCTTCTCCCTCTCCCACTCCCCCTGCTTGTGTTCCCTCTCTCCCTGTATCTCTCTCTGTCAAATAAATAAATAAAATCTTTAAAAAAAAAAAAAAGTATCTTAATTTCAGCCATGATCTTTCCTATTAAGTCTAGAAAAACAATTCTGTTTCAAGACAATTAATTTGATACTGCTCTTTACAACTTCTTTGAAAATTTCCCTAGTGACAGTACCAGTGACAAAACCATTTTAGTGGGGCACCTGGGTGGCTCAGTTGTTAAGCGTCTGCCTTCAGCTCAGGTCATGATCCCAGGGTCCTGGGATCAAGCCCCGCATCGGGCTCCCTGCTTGGTGGGAAGCCTGCTTCTCACTCTCCCACTCCCCCAGTGTTCCCTCTCTCACTCTCTCTCTGTCAAATAAATAAAATCTTAAAAAAAAAAAAAAACCAACATTTTAGTGATAACAACCCATTTTGGGGGCAAAAGAACATTAACAACAGGGCAAGGTGGCGATTCGTTCATTTATTCAAGCATCCATTCTTGTCATTTATCTGATAAAACAGTGGACTAAATTTTACGTGTGGTCAATAGACACATACAGTAACATATACCAGCAATAATTTTACAACTTAATGATTATGCCAGTTAATTATTGCCCAGATTTTATATTATTTGGGCTCACTTCCCTTTTGCTGTTCTATTTTCTTGACATAATATTGACATAATAATAAAGCTCATTGATTTAGCACTTACTTTGTGCCAGGTGCTTTACATCTCACTAATCTTCCAACAAACCTTCAGAGGT
>NW_028022590.1:0-655 GCF_054177405.1 Leptonychotes weddellii
GCTTTGAAGAATGAGGGAGGTCTCCTGGACGGAGGAGCTGAGATTTGAGGGAGATTAGGGTTGGGTAGGGCTGGTGGGGGCTGAGGTGTGGGAGGGTGCAGGGTGGCGGGTGGGATGAGAGGCGAGCGGAGGAGTGTGGGCTCTGACCGGCCATCCTGCGGGTGTCTCCCCAACAGCCCCGCCCCCGGCTTTTCCACGCTTCAGCCCTGCTGGGGGACACCATGGTGGTCCTTGGGGGGCGCTCGGACCCCGATGAGTTCAGCAGTGACGTTCTGCTCTACCAGGTCAACTGCAACGCCTGGCTCCTGCCCGACCTGACCCGTAAGTCCAGTGCTCCCCCTTGGGGGCCCTGGGGACATCCTACAGGAGCCCTGGCCTGTCCTGGGACGCTCACTCATCCGGACTCCCTCAGGCCCCTTCAGGCCCTCCGGCAAAGCTGCTTTCCCCTCTGTTACCTGAACACCCATGGAGATGCCCGCCTTCCTTTTCTTTTCCTAGGAAGTTTATTTTTTGTCCTGATTATAAAAATAATAATATTCATTGTATGTAATTGGTGAAATAAGAAGGCAAAAATCCCCCATGATCCTGCTCTCTAGAGACAGCACTATTATACGTGGGGGTGTTTCTTTCTAGTCTGCTGGTCGGAGGCCGGAAG
>NW_028022591.1:0-655 GCF_054177405.1 Leptonychotes weddellii
TAAGTTGATTGAGTTCATTGCTTTGAACACCATAGCCCGTCTCGTAATGTGTTAACTAGATTTTCCATCTGTGTCACCGCAGAGTTATGTGCAAAACACACAGAGAAAAACAGCTCTTTGGAAACAATGGAAGGAAGAAAGTTAATTGAATTTCAATTAGACGTGGCAATAATTTAAAGTATAATGAATGTTTCAAAGGAGACCATCATGCACTCCTATGTCACGAAGAAAGTTTTTCTTTTGGATGAGATATGCTAATGCAAAATTTATTGATATATAATTTAGCCTAACCTCACCCTCCCCTTCCTTGTGAATGTCAGACACTTTTGGATGGTAAAATGCATCGAGTCACCTATGCTTAGAAATTCCGTAAATGAAAGATGTAAATGCCACTTCCAGTTAACCTGAAGAAGAATTATAAAATTTCACTCTTTCCTGGCTCCGTTTTTCTTGTTGGACTTCATTCAGAGCCTGTCATAGGAAGAATTCTAAATTGCTAGAAGAGGCCTAGGAGAGACTGTGTTTTTTTAAAAAAAAAAAAACTATTTTTCTTTATTTTTGATGCTCTCTCTCCCTCCTAATTTCCCTATAGTGAATTTATACGGCTTTTAGAATGAAGCAAAGCATTTTTAACTAAGATACCTATTTTTTTTTT
>NW_028022592.1:0-655 GCF_054177405.1 Leptonychotes weddellii
CATTATCCCACTGATCTGCTTTTTGTCACTCTAATTTAGTCTGAGTTTGCCAGACTTTTATATTTTGTCTGGTCTCTTTCACGCAACATAATTACTTCGAGATCATGTTGCTTCACGGATCCACAATTCACTCCTTTTCATTGCTCAGTGGTCTTCCGTGATCTGGGAATACCACAATGTGTTTATCCATTCGCATGTTGAAAGACATTTGATTGTTTGCAGTCTGAGGCCATAAGAAATACAGCTGCTATGAACATTTGTGTACTAGCCTTTGTACGGGTGTATGCTTTCCTGTCTTCTGGATGTAGACTTAGGATTGGAATGTCTGAGTCCTATGATATGATTAAAAGGTCACCTTTTAAGAAACTGCCAAACTGATTTCCAAAGTGGCTGGGTCATGTTACATTCCCACCAACGGTGTTCTGGTTCCTTCACATCCTCAGTGGTCCTTGGTATGGTCACTCTTTAATTGTGGACATTTTAATAGGTGTGTAGAAGTACACTATTGTAGCTTTGATTTGAAATTCCCTAATGACAAGGGACGTTGAGCCTCTTTTCATGTACCTATTTGACATCCATATATTTGCTTTAATGAAGTATCTGTTTAAACCTTGTGTCCATGTTTTTAAATTGGGCTGTTTTCTTCTTAAATTTC
>NW_028022593.1:0-655 GCF_054177405.1 Leptonychotes weddellii
GAGCGAGAGAGGGAACACAAGCAGGGGGAGTGGGAGAGGGAAAAGCAGGCTCCCCACAGAGCAGGGATCCCAATGCGGGACTCGATCCCAGGACCCTGGGATCATGACCTGAGCTGAAGGCAGTCACTTAACCAACTGAGCCACCCAGGCGCCCCAAAATAGTAACTTTATAACAGAGAGCATCTTGATCAAGTGATCACTTAATCAAATTAACATCACCTTCATGTGGACAAGTTGAGACTGAATGCCTTCAGATACAGTGCATTGGCAAGACCATGACTTCCTGCCTGTGATATCTCCTCCAAGATGCATAACCTGAATCTAACCAGGAGGAAACATCCAATGAACCAAAATGGAAGGATTCTTCACAATGACTGGCCTGCACTCTAAAGAGTCTTGATCATAAAATGGTTGCAGATTGTAGGAAATGAAAAAGACACAACTCAATGCGAAGAGGACATTAGGTTGGATCTTGTATCAGATAAGGAGCATTATGGGATAACTGCCGCAATGAATAAAGTCTGTGGATTAGACAACAGGGTTATATCAATATTAACTTCCTGATTGTGATAGTCATACTGTGGTTATGAAATAGAAAGTCTTTAGTTTTTTAGAAATTAATCACTGACATTTGAACAAGTAAAGAGTTGTCATG
>NW_028022594.1:0-655 GCF_054177405.1 Leptonychotes weddellii
CCACTGACTGGATTTTAACCCACTCCCCACCTGCTTGTGCCTACACTGAACCATGACCTGACATCAATTCCCTCATGTCACCGTGGTGCCCTGATCCCCCAGGGCCCCCCCCCCAAAATGTCTGCAGAACTGAGTCCAAACCTGGGACTCGAAGCAGTTCTCCACCTGCTCCTCCAGACCAGCCCGCCTCACCAGCCAGCTCCCCGCACACATTTCTGCCCCGTCTCCGCTGCTCCCCATGCCGGCCACCCTGCGGATTCCCAGTCCTGGGCGCAGACCATCGTCTGCGACTCGCTTCCACATCAGGTCCCCGGGGGGTTCTGACCACCTGTGTCCTACGGTGCATGTGTCAAAACTTCTGAGTCTCAGATTCAAGTTCAACACTCGCTGGCTAAGCACCTCCCGCCTGCCAGTCCAGGCCTCAGCCCTTCCACACTCACGCTACTAACCCTTCCACGTCTGCACCTGTTAAAACCACCGACGCACCTTTCCAACGAGACCACAGATGTCTGCCCCCGTCCGTATCCCGGCCCCCAGCCCACGGCCGGCAGTGCTCAGAACACACGTGAGCTTCTGTCTCGGGATCTGACGTGTAGAGGCTCATTACTATTCCTCTGCCTCACAAGCATCACTCAAAGGCATCATCTTTGTAAGT
>NW_028022595.1:0-655 GCF_054177405.1 Leptonychotes weddellii
CAAATTCCAGGTTGGTCAAGTCAAATTCAAGTTAGGAAAATAAAGAAATCATAAGCTATATTTCACTCTCCTTTCCTTTACCCAAAGCTTCATTCCTAACAATTTGGGTCATTTTAATTTACACTAACTTGTACTTTTAGGGGGCATGTAATAATAGAAAAGAGTTTACACCTATACTCTGTGTGTGTGTGTGTGTGTGATATACTGTCTTAAACCATCCTCAAAAACTTTGTAAGAACTATTGTTTTTCTCATTTTACATAGAAAGAAACTGAAGCATGGGGAGATTAAGTAAATTACCCAGCATGAAGAGATCCAGGCAGTCTGGCTTCACAGTGTGTACACATGTGGAAAGTACCAAGAAGAAAAGACCTGATGTTTAATATTCCAGGAATTCAGAAACATGGGAACAGATCTATAAGACAGCCCTTATTTTCTTATGTCCTATACCTAAGGACTCCACTTAAAGAATTATTTTCCAGATCGGCTTGGCATTTCCACTTCCACCATCTAGGAGAAAGAAGAGTGAAAAAGTACTGAGTAACTGAGAGGAAAACAAGCCAATGTTAATTTTTGAAATCATTATTTAATTCCATATGTTAATTCTAAAGACAATTAAATATAACAGGATGAAAAATGTGTGTTTGTGTGCGAAC
>NW_028022596.1:0-655 GCF_054177405.1 Leptonychotes weddellii
TTTATTAGGATAATGTCAATATCCATAATGATGATGATGATTTCTTTTATCACTTGCTAAATGCCAGGCACTGTGCTTATCATTTTGCATGAGTCACCATGTCTCAGCTCCACAGTAATCCTATGAAAAAGACTTTTTTTTTTTTTAAAGTAATCTCTATGCCCAACATGGGGCTTGAACTAACAATCCTGGGATTAAGAGTTACATGCTCTGACTGCGCCAGACAGGTGCCCCTGAAAAAAACTCTTGTTCCAATTTATAGATGAGAAAAATTGAGGCTGAGAGCCTAGCTAGTTTATCCAGTGACCCAAGGAGGCATGGGCAGAGGTGAGATTTGGATCCAGGCAGAGTTTGACTCTGGAGCTGGGGAATTAACCAACAAAGGGATACCATTTCTCAAGGGGTTAATACAGGGCACTTTGGGAAGGCGTCTGCAGAGAAAACAGCATCATGGAGACAAGGTCATAGTCATCCAAATGCTGCTGAGAGCCAGGATGCTGTGATCCATCGACCATGGGAGATCTTCCTAGCATTCTTTCAGAATAAGAAAGCACTTAGCAGACAAAAAGTAGTAAAAACATACAGAATGACTGAATGAGAGAACTAAGAAAAGTGTGTATGTGTGGAGATGAGAGACAGAGCCAGAGCCAGAACA
>NW_028022597.1:0-655 GCF_054177405.1 Leptonychotes weddellii
GTGTGTGTGTGTGTGTGTGTGCAGGTGCGCATGCCTCTACGTGCCTGGGGATGCCCAAGGTCATGTCCCCACATGGGACGGGGTGGGTAGCTATTCCTGAGGATCTGAGGGGCTCTCACCCCCAAAGTGAACCTCATGGGAGGTTGGGGCTGGCCTAGGACTGGAGAGCAGCTCTGCTCCTTGGACTCTGCACACCTCAGTTGTCCTGGGCCAGTCCCTGCCTCTCTTGACCCAGGTTCCCAACTGTCCCCGAGGGTTGGATATGGAAAGGCTTGAACGTGGCTGCTCCTCCAGGGGTAGGTGGGGGACAGGTGCACCAGGCACACAGGCCTCCCCACCGAGAGGGGCAGCAGGTGTGTCATGGCCAGGTGTGCACAGATGACCTGCCCACAGCTCCTGTACCATGACCCAGCCCTGTGGCAGATGTGCACGAGACCCATGGCTCCACACCTGACCGGTCCCCCACGTTCCCTCACCACCGCCAACTGCTCTGTGGCCCCAAAGTCCACTGAGCCCCGCAAGCACGCCTACCCTGGGCGGCAGGCCTCAGGGTGCAAGGCCAGGTGGGTTGGACATCTGGGGATGCACAGGTCACTGAATACCCCCCACCCAGCTGGCCTGGAATGCAGATACCCTCTCAGGGTCCAGCTAAGTG
>NW_028022598.1:0-655 GCF_054177405.1 Leptonychotes weddellii
GGGGAGCTGTGGCTCCTGTGGGGGCTCCAAGGGGAGCTGTGGCTCCTGTGGCTCCTGTGGGGGCTGCAAGGGGGGCTGTGGTTCCTGTGGGGGCTGCAAGGGGAGCTGCGGCTCCGGCTGTGGGGGCTGTGGTTCCGGCTGCTGTGTGCCTGTCTGCTGCTGCAAGCCCCTGTGCTGCTGTGTGCCAGCCTGCACCTGCTCCAGCTGTGGCTCCTGTGGGGGCTCCAAGGGGGGCTGTGGCTCCTGTGGGGGCTCCAAGGAGGGCTATGGTTCCTGTGGCTCCTGTGGCTGCTCCCAGTGCAGCTGCTGCAAACCCTGCTGCTCCCAGTCCAGCTGCTGTGCCCCCTGCTGCTCCCAGTCCAGCTGCTTTGTCCCCTGCTGCTCCCAGTCCAGCTGCTGCGTCCCAGTTTGCTGCCAGCACAAGATCTGATTTTCCATTGTCACAGGGACTCTTAGCAAAGCCAGGGCCATCCCTGATCAGGAGTCATGGGTTCCAGCATAGCCATCATCTGCCCTTTCCCTGAACCCCTGATCCAGACACTCCTCCAGCCCAGCACCCTGTGGTCCACCCTCCTCCCTTTCCCACCATGACCATCGCTCTTTAATCTCCTGCCAAGGAATACAGTGGGCACTTGTATCCAAGAATGACTTCCAA
>NW_028022599.1:0-10917 GCF_054177405.1 Leptonychotes weddellii
TCTTTTTTTTTTTTTAAAGATTTTATTTATTTATTTGACAGAGAGAGACACAGCGAGAGAGGGAACACAAGCAGGGGGAGTGGGAGAGGGAGAAGCAGGCTTCCCGTGGAGCAGGGAGCCTGATGCGGGGCTCGATCCCAGGACCCTGGGATCATGACCTGAGCCGAAGGCAGACGCTTAACGACTGAGCCACCCAGGCGCCCCAATAAATAAAATCTTTAAAAAAAAAAAAAAGAAAAGACACCAGTCTTACTGACCTTCTTGATTTTTTTACGATAGGATAACCAATTTAGGACTAATAGAATACTGAGAGAAGCCTTTTGAAACATTCTCTTGATGTAAAGTAAATCAGTTAAGTTAGCATTGTTTAAGATTCTTTATTTTAGTACCCCATTGGGCTTACTTTCATGGACTCTTATAAAAAGGTATGGAAAAATCTAGTGATTCTCTAGAATTAACACATGGAGGGATTATATTGTGGGGGTAATTCCTAGTTTTGATTTCTACTCTATTATTTTTCGGCTTATGATCAGGTAAGTGGTAACTTGATTTTGAATTTTAAGTTATCAATATTACAAACTGTGGCTTTGAGCATACTTATTTTCTCCTATAGGATCCTAAAATTAAGTCACTTTGCTGACCTTTTTGATTTCTGGAGCTAAAACTTGTACGTTTTTAAAGTGGCCGGAAGCAGTGATTTTAGGTGCAGAGGCTCCAGCCTTCCTAAAATGAGCTCAGATCTCATTGCCTAAGGAAATAGAACCATGTGAAAGGATTGTGAAGAACTCTGCAGAATGTAAGCAATTGCTATGGCTGCTGAAAATGACCAAGACAGGCCAGCAAATGTATCATCTATATGAAAGATATTTACCATGGAATAAAAAGAAATCATGTATTTTATGAAAATAATAGTGGCTTGAGTTCCCACAGAATTAAGACTACATAGACCACTTCTTTTTTTAAAAAAAAAGATTTTATTTAATTTTGAGAGAGAGAGAGAGAGCGAGCACAAGCAGGGGGAGGGGCAGAGGGAGAGGGAGAAACAGCGTAGGGTGGAGGCACGGAGGGAGAAGCAGACTCCCTGCTGAGCAGGGAGCCTGATACGGGGCTCAATCCCAGGACCTTGGGATCATGACCTGAGCCAAAGGCATACACTTAACCAACTGAGCCACCCAGGCACCCTAGACCACTTCTTAATTGTTGCATCTGACTTGGTGGGCTTTGGACCTGACAAGCCTGAACCAATTTGGTGAAGATAGTATTGCACTAGTACCATTGTAAAATAAGAACACACTAAATAAAGGCCAGGGAGGGTGGAACTTCCGTGAGGAAACGTGTCCAATAGATCTCAATGAGTATGCTACACATCTGGAAGGGCACGCATAGTTTAAATAAGTATGAAAAGTTATTTGTTCGAGCGACTTTTCTTTCTGAATCTTGGGAAAATGGGAAAATCTCACATGTAGCCTGGAATGTACTGATAACACTGTTTCATTTTTCTTTTGGTGGAGGAGGAGACCAACTATTTTCATTTCTTATTTAAAATAATAAAAAAGAAGATGAAAGCAAAGTTTTATTCTAAAGGCTCAAATGAAATTTATAACAGGCAAAATAAATAAAAGAATATGTTTTTTTCCAGTGGCTTAAAAATATCCCTAAAGACCCTTTAGCAAAGGTTTGCTAGGCAAATTAAAACAATTACGAGAGCTTGCTAACCAGATGCAAAGCATATGTCTTGTTCTGTAATCAAGAAGAAACCTCTCAAAGGTCTGGTTTATGGGCTGAGGCAGTCCCACAGAGATCCATAGACAGAGAGATTTTGTTCCTTAAACCAGGGATTGAGAACCTTTATCTGTGAAAGTCCAGAGAGTAAATATTTTAGACTTTGCGGGACCTATAGTCTCTATCCCAACTATGTAACTCTCCCATTGTGGCATGAAAGCAGCCATAGACCATATATAAACAAATGGATGCAGCTGTGTTCCAATAAAACTTTATTTAAAAAACCAGGCTGTGGTGAGGTTTGGCCCTGGCTGTAGCTAAGTGACTTCTGCCTTAAACCAAAGGCCTGGGGATAATTTGCTGTAAACAGGCAGGGATACGTTCAGCATATAACCCAGTTACCCCTTCTCACGTGAGCAAATAAGCCTTTCCTTAGCTCTCTGTTCCTCTGTAGCCCCACTCTTGATTCATAGCCTAAAGGCAATTTTAGAAAGCGGCATGGACAGTGCTGAACTGTAATCAGCACACTGCAGCACTTTATTTTTATTTTTTTTTAAGATTTTATTTGACAGAGACACAGCGAGAGAGGGAACACAAGCAGGGGGAGTGGGAGAGGGAGAAGCAGGCTTCCCGCGGAGCAGGGAGCCCGATGCGGGGCTCGATCCCAGGACTCTGGGATCACGACCTGAGCTGAAGGCAGACGCTTAACAACTGAGCCACCCAGGTGCCCCACACTGCAGCACTTTAAAAAGAAGGTGCCACTTTTGAGTTTTCCCTGGGTGTGCCAAATTACATGAAAGATAAAGGACATGCTAGTTGTCTTTGTGGGAAAAGCAAACCCGTTCCTTCATAAGTGACATAGAGTAGCATTTCACTCAACACAAGTTGAGCTTCAGTGGCTTTCATGAGCTTCTACAAAAAAAACTTTGGATTCAGAAAGGCTTCTGAATGCCTTTGACCTATCCTTATTTACTTGCATTAGACCTAGCTGACCTTGAATTGTCATGCAACGAGAGGAGCATGAGCTCAGATCTCAGCTTTAAAGCATAGTAGCTGTGTGACTTGGTTACTTAGACTTTAACCTGTCTATATCCCCATTGCCTAATCTGTGAAAGGGGAGAATGGTCATGGCCATTTCACAGGATTACTATGAAGGTTAAATAATATGAAATACATAAAACACAAAGAGATCTGTGTGTGTGTGTGTGTATAATATTAAATCAGAGGCCTATTTTATTCAATTCTTGCTTATCTTTGTAACCATGGCAATAACTCTGAGGAATAAACTACTGGAATATTTACAAGGTTACTATGTAATATTATCTGTACTCACGAGACAGTGGGTCAAGATGAACCAGTCGTCAGCATTTTTAAGTTAAACATGAAGGTTCATGATGTGTACCTGGTACCTAGTTGGGGGTCCATATCATGGCTGGCCACACGACAGTTGTGTGCCTACATGAACAACGCTCTTTAAGAACTGTGAACTCTAAGACTGAAGTGGACTTCCCTTGGCAAGGACATCTCCCACACATCCCTGAACTTTACAGTTTGACAGAAAAAAAAACAAAAAACGAAAAACAATTGTGTAATCCCCAGAGAGGGAGAACAAGAAGCTTGTTTTTAACCTCTCTACCCTTTACCTGTGGATATCTTTTTCCTGCTGTTATTGCACTGTACGCTTTGCTCTAATAAATCTTAGTCATGAGGGGCGCCTGGGTGGCTCAGTCAGTTGAGCATCCGACTCTTGGTTTTGGCTCAGATCATGATCTCGGGGTCATCAGATTGAGCCCCTCTTTGGGCTCTGTGCTCAATGGGGAGTCTGCTTGAGATTCTCTCTTTTCCTTTCCCTTTGCCCTTCCCCCTGCTCATGGTCTCTCTCTTTCTCTCTCTCAAATAAATACATAAAATCTTTAAAAAAATCTTAGCCATGTGCATAACTGTATTTGAGTCATGTGAGACTAAGTGGGTGACTGTGGAACCCCTGAGATGTGAGATTTGATCTAATAGTATCTATCTACCTACCTACCTATTTACCTACACATACATATACATTTTTCTCTTTTATGCTCTGAAAACCCAGAATGTGGTGATGTGGTAACCAGTTTGTTTGCAGAACATCAATAGATTGAAAATCCAGGGGAAGGGGGCTTAAACAACTATAAATCTGTTTTGCCAAATGTATTATAATGATAGCAGTTATGGACTGGAGTTTGGAAATCTGGATTCTATTACTGTGTAAGTGATAGAAACTGGGGTTAAAGGGACCAAAATAAAATGCAAAAGAGATGTAGGTTGTGTTCAGATACTGCCTCTCTATCAAAGCAATATTCAGAAAGTTTAGAAAAAAGGTAAGTATGGTCTCATGGCCAGAAACTGTGAAAACAAAAAGATGGCTCAAATGGAATATTGTATTCTGAAAATTATAAATTTTGTGAAGGAAAGAGAAAGAGGAAACCAGAACTGTTAGCTTAGGTTAAAAGAACATGAGGGGAACAGATGGGGTGACGTCGAGGGTAGTAACACATAATCAAGGATGTGTTCAATGAGTGTGTGGATTTTTCATCGGAGTTAAGGTCCATAATAGGTTCAAGATTATATAAAGTGCCAAAGACAAAAACCAAAACAGTGATTTCACCTATGTTTACAGATGCAAAATGAAAAGGGCTAGGGGTCCTCTGCTTGGGGTAGATGGTATGATGTTAGCAGATAACAGAGAAGGAATCTCTTATGGTCAGTTCTCTTGTTCTCATCTTCATTAAGGCAAATGTTCTTCCAACCATAAAATGTATGAATGACATCAGAGAAAGGGAGTGATTAATAAGTGAGGAAAAACTGATATAAAATAATTTAGAGCTAAAATTGATGGCAACCTTAGCTGTGCCAGAAATATACATTAGGGAAATGTAAACAAATTATATAATGCTGTACAGAAAGCGATTGACAAGATGTCCCACTTGGCCTTGGAAGATGACCTCGGCTCATCTTCAAATAATAATTGTACCAGTCTCCTATCTCCAAACCTATCTGTACCCTTCCTAACTTCTGTTTCTTTTGTCTCAGATGAATATTTTCCTTCTTATTCTACAGATGATATGTTCTCAGTTTTATCAACCAACTTGTTTTATTCACTTATTCATCCATTCACTGATTCATTCAATAGATATTTATATTTGCCAGGCGCTGTTCTAGGACCTGAGAATACATTAGCAAACAAGACAGGCAAAGATCTGTCTCTTGTGGAACTTACATCTAATCGAGGGAGAAAGACAGTAAATAAGAAAGCAAATAAATATACAGTACGATTTCAGAGTGTGGTAAGATTCATAAAGGAAATTAAAAGAAAGGAGATATATAAGAAAGTGATTTGAGTTTGGTGGGCTATTTTAGATATGCTGATCCAGAAAGTTCTGTCTGAAGAAATGACATTTGAGCCAACACCCAAGGAGCTAAATGTGTGAAGAGCTGGGGGAAAATCACAAATGTATAAGTCAGGGGTTGAAATGAGCTTAACAGTAATGGGACAGAAAGAAGATCAGTGTGTTCAAGTCTAGTGAACACTTGGGAGAATGGTAGAAGATGAGATTGAAGCGGTAAATACTAATCCTATCAGATAGAACTCTGGAGACCATGAAATATGAGTTCTATTATAGTGCTTTAGGAAGACATCAGAGTTATAATATTTTATTTAAAAAAATTTTTAAAGATTTTATTTATTTGAAAGAGAGAGAGAGCACACAAGCAGGGGAGCGGCAGGCAGAGGGAGAGGGAGAAGCAGGCTCCCTGGCTGAGCAGGGAGTCCAATGTGAGACTCGATCCCAGGACCCTGGGATCATGACCTCAGCCAAAGGCAGATGCTTAACTGACTGAGCTACCCAGGCACCCAGAGTTATAATATTTTAACAAGAGAGTTTTAGTCCTTATATGGAGAATGAATTATAAGAGAGTGCAAAAGCAAAAAGAGGTAACCCAGTCAGGAGGGTATTGCCATAAGGTGTGAGATGTAGGTAGCATGGACACAAGTGAGTAGCTATATGGAATGGTTGGATTTGGATTTTGCTTTACAGTTGGAGTTGACAGGACTTCCTAATGGATTGTGTGTCTTCTAGATTTTTGACTTGAGAAACTGGAGAGATGGAAATCTATGAGATGGGAAAGATAGTAGCATGAGAGTAGTATGGGGAAAGAGGAACAGTGTGGAAGAATAAAATAAACATAAAGTCTTAGACGTTATCAATTCTATCTCTCTTTTGTGCTTTTAGCTTCTCTGATCTCTCCATCATTAGCCTCAGAGCGTGCTAAGTCTTTCCCACCCTAACTCCCCTAACCTTCTCTTAACTCTGCTTCTCTCTTGGAGTATTGCTCTCTTCTTCTTTTCATCAATACATTTCTTGAAATAATCAACACTTATTATCACTACTTGCTCTCACATCATTTCCTCATTTATCATTTGCAATCCAAAGTGTGATACAGAAGTATAAAGATTTGACTTTTTTCTCCTATTTCATTACTGACATAATGATTACCATGGATCTATACTATGTAGGCACAAGCTCAAGATGCTGATAAGGTCAAGCTCATAGCTGGGTTCCACTTAGTCAGCTTTTTCCTGTGCTGCTGCCGTAGGTGACACTCCAGACTCTAGCCACAGTGGTCTCAGAGACATCTCTGACTGTCCCAAAGGAGGCTGAGTGTAAGTGTACGGATGGACCATCACAAACTGCAGAAGAGGCATATACATGCTCAAAGTATTAATAAGTGACCATCAGCAGGATTTGTTGACCACTTGAGTCCCTGTCAACTCTTAGTAGTTCAGTTCTGTTAAACATTTTGGATTGGTTTGTACTGCCTTTGCTCAAGAACACTCCCTCCTTTTTCTTTCTTAATGTGACAGTTCCCCCTTCTGCCTAGGTAACAAGGTAATTCTCGAGAATGACATTACAATTGCATCCTGTTTGCAAACAGCCAGAATGTGTGTTTCATCAAATGTAAGGATAAGGTTAAGTAGAGATGTTCATCATGGTGCAAGAAATTTTGTCAAGTGGAACGGACGAGGAAAGTCAGGTTTTTGAAAAGAAACTACGCAGTTAATTCAGGTCCCTCAGATCATACAAAAGTCGTGGAAGTAATAAATTGCTGTATTAACATGTCCACTCTCATTTTTTTTTTGATTCAAGTGGTTTTTACATCAGCTTTTTCTCTTACATCAAATTTGAATATATCTCTTCTCAGCGGCAATATCACAGCTCATGAAGTTTATCTGAGGCACAATTATTGCTGATTGAAACTTTGAGAGTAATGATTTTTTCCCCACATAATGTTAATTATTTCCATAATATAATTATGCATTCTGCTTTAGGAACTTTAATGAATATGGGAAGGAGAGATGTGACTTGGAAGTTCATTAGCTATCTAGTTTTCAAGACCTGTTCAGAGGAAGCACAAACTAAACTTATAGTTGAAAGAACACAGGCCTACGAGACCGGGCCCATGGGCACTACCACTTCGGGTCTGTTTGCCCTAGGCTTCCTCTCCTCCATCTTTCTAGGCTTCCATTTTCTCATCTGAAAAATGGAGAAAACAATGCCCATCTTATATTTCTCATGAAGTTGGATTTTCAGAGATAGATACAATTTCAAATATTCTAACTGCTTGACAGGACATTTGTCTTACTTTCTGGCTCACAAAGCGCAGTTACAGCTGATATATGTTGTATAACTAAGGTTGTAGGGAACTAGAAGCTACAATTCAGCCTGGCTTTTATGGCTCTCATTTTATGTGCAATTATTGTTCTCTTTTGTCTTTATGGCTTTTAGGCTCAAGATAAAAGTTCTAAAGCATGAGAGGTGAAAAAGCAGCTATTCACATCTCCTAGTAACCTTCAGTTTGTCATTCCTTTTGCAGTTTTCCAGAGAAATATGACAGTTGTCAACTCTCACAAAGACTGAGAATATGGTTGAGGGAATCACAGAATTATGGATTTTAGAGTTGGAAAGACCATCTTGCTTTCAGGTGAGTGAAAAGAAGCCCTAAAACAATTCACTCATGGCTGCCCTTCCTGTGTCCTTTGTAAAGGAAGAACAATCGTTGAAGAAAATGGAGGAGGGGATTCTTGACAGAGAGTGCCAGAGGATAGGAAAAGCTGGCCACTGTTAGGGTTTGCATAGGTACATTACACAGAAAAACAGAAAAGTTGTGTCTCCTGTGGATCCACAGAATCTGGAAGCAGGAACCAAACAAGGGAAGCTAGTGTTCACATGGAGAATTAAGGGGAGCAAGGTAAAGGCCTATTTGGAAAGACAATGATACAACTACTACCTATTAATTTAAGAAAAAATCCCTTTGAGCTATCACACAACAGACTTTAATCTCTAGGAACGCACTTCTGAAAAATAGCCTGACATCAAGATAATGCTTAGTCCAACAAAATTTCATAAGTTTCAGTGGCTGCAAAACTTCATAGGCTTTGTGAGTTGCAGGATTACAATGGTTATGTTAGAATGAGGTGAAGAGGGGCAATCAAAAGTAGGAGACAAGTGGACTCAAGTGAAGGCCAAAAGAAATATATTAAGGGTCACTCAGGACTAATCTTAGAAAATTGAAATTAATTGTGAATGCAGGGAGACTACGTTGGTGATGTACAGAGATAAGTAGAATTTGCGCATCTGAACAAAGGTATTCTTCTGACTAGGAAAAGTTCTTGGTGGTGGTAACATTATCAAATAATGTTTTGATATCCCCAGGATGCCTAAGGTGATGAAGATATGGTAGTTCAGTAATAACTCAATTATGGTTTTCTTTTATTTTTTTATCAGTTGGATGATCATTTAGTTATTCAACAAACATTATATTTATTGAGTTATATATCTGATATAATATAAAAACACTTGCCCTTGAACTTTTCAGCCATAAACACATGTAAAATTGTAATTCACTTGCAAGAAGTTTTACCTTTGAAAATAGACCAAAATTACCCCAAGATGACTAAGTTAAAAATAATCAGGAAGTTGTCTTTTGACACTTTTGCCAGATAGTTATCTTGGGAACTCTGTATTTTAAAACATCAAATTATTTTCCTATCTATGTGGAAGATAGAAACAGTGCTTCATATGATTTTCCATAAAAATCCAAAGTTTACTCTGGTTATGTTTTGTTGCATGAATCTCTTGGGTACAAGTACTTCGTTCTTTGCAATAATGGTTGTTTACTTAGCTATAAGCAGATCTGCTTGAATGTTTTCTCATTGATTTTGTTTTCTACACACCTTCAATTTGTGTATGCTGTACCAAAATGGACAGCAATGGCAATCTAATATATATACACCAGACTATTTCCACTGACAAAACAAATTGAACAATAGAACCAAAATGCTAGCAGGAAATTTGTAACGTTATCAATTCGCTCTTGCCACAGTCCATACCTATTCAAAAGATGGATGAATTGCTAACCATTTTAAGGATGTTCCATGAAAAATTTCTTACAATTTCCTTTTGTTATCTGTGCCTAACATTTGTTGCTGACTTCATTAATTATACAGCTAAGGAAAATGTGCAAACTCAAATGTTTTTCTTTTGTATTACAACCGAATGTGTTTAAGTAAATGGAATAAAATAAAGTGCTAACAGGCAGCAATTCCTTAATGTTGAAAATGATTTCAGAGTTTACAACCCTAAAGAGATTCCACCCTCTCCCTGAACAAGCTGGGATGAATGTACTTTTTACTTAATAACCATCAGTTAGCATCAAATCATGCTGATAGTGTTGTATGGTGACAGTAGCATAATATATAGAGTTGTGGAATCATTACGTGGTAATGTAATATTGTGTGTCGACTCTACTTTAATAAAAATGTTTTAAGAATTTCAAAAAGGGATTTTGCTGAAACAACAGCTAATCAGAGTAAGAGTCTTCTGCCAAGCCACTATGGCAGAGTCATCATGATCACACTATCTAGTCCAGGGTAAAGAACAGTATCAAATCACTGAACAAAAATATAATCAGGAGTTGAGCCAAAATACCAGGTTATTGAGAAGAGAAGTTAGAAATCAAGATAGAGTAAGCAGGATAGAAAGATATTAGAGGCACATTCCCAAGTCGAAGTTAAGACAGTTAGGAATCCTAAACTGGAAAGAGAACGAGAGAAAAAATTGTCAATACAGAAAAGAAGGTCCATGAAGGTATGAGTAGTTGTGGTTTGATGGGGGCAGTGGTAAGTTATTTCCTCTGTCTTGATCTTGCATTTCAGATTAACCTCAGCATACTCAAGCATACTTAGCTAGCCATCTTCCCTAGAGAGTTCAGGCAGTGTCCAAAGTGGCAAAACCTCTGACTTTTGATTCATCAGAGTTGGAAAGCATATCCAAGTGACATGTCTACATTTGCTATCAGTTAATTTGGTGAAATATAAAGTCTAGTATGATTTGGCACTCGTCTCTAGACATAACCAAAGTTTTTTTCCATTGTATGTCAAACAGAAGGAGAATAGTTTTTAATTAATTAATTAATTAATTTATTTATTTTTATTTATTTTTTCTCAAAATGGTCTTACCTTGTTTATTAAATGAATGTATTTTTATATTTTATTTATTTATTTTTATTATGTTCATTTAACCAACATATAGTACATCATTACTTTTTGATGTAGTGTTCAGTGATTCATTAGTTGCATATAACACCCAGAATAGTTATTTTATTTTTTTAATATTATTTTATTATGTTATGTTAATCACCATACATCATTAGTTTTTGATGTAGTGTTCCATGATACATTGTTTGCGTATAACACCCAGTGCTCCATTCAACACATTCCCTCTTTAATACCCATCACCAAGCTAATGCCTCCCCCCACCCTCCTCCCCTCTAGAACCCTCAGTTTGTTTCTCAGAGCCCATAGTCTCTCATGGTTTGTCTCCCCCTCCGATTTCCACCCCCTTTCATTTTTCCCTTCTTACTATCTTCTTTTTTTTTGTTGTTTGTAACATATAATGTATTATTTTTTTTCAGAGGTACAGGTCTGTGATTCAACAGACTTACACAATTCACAGTGCTCACCATAGCACATAACCTCCCCAATGTCTATCACCCAGCCACCCCATCCCTCCCACCCCCCACCACTCCAGCAACCCTCAGTTTGTTTCCTGAGATTATGTTTTCATTTTGTGTTCAATGCATTTTAAATTTTCAACTTTTTGAGGA
>NW_028022600.1:0-655 GCF_054177405.1 Leptonychotes weddellii
GTGACTGATGGAGGATCTTCTTTGCATCAAGCACTACAACGAGCAATTACCTGACCCCATTTAATTCTCATAGCAGCCAACCAAAGAGGGACTAGGACACCCACTCGGCAGCTGTGGAAGCATGTGCTCTTTAAGAACCTGCTCAAGGTCACACTAGCTGGTGAATGAAGGTGCTGACATCCTCTTTCCCCCGCCATGTGCATCCCACACATGCAGGCATAAAGACTCCCCAGATGGCTGAGTCTTTCTAGCTTTGCGTTCGCTTCCGATTTTCCACGTGTGTGAGGAAGTTCTGACCATGAGAATGGCTGTGAGGGAAGGCAGAGAAGCATCAGAAGGAGGAGAAAGGCTTAGGGAGAGAAGGTAAAAGCTGAAAACTAACTAAATATATATGGACTCGGGAGTTGTTTTCTTGACTGAAATAAATTCTTAGAAAGAACTCTGGGCTGAGGCACAACGCCCCCCCCCCCCGAAAAAGAGTGTGGATGGGGACCACGGGGGCCCAGCAGAGCACACACCACCACTGGGTCTGGCTGCTGGAGTGCAAACAGGAAATCCTGGATGATTCTGGAAGAAGTCAGTAGGGACTATATCATTTATGGCAAATCCCTAGGGGTACATGTGAGGTCCACATGGATGGGCAGTTTTGTCTCTT
>NW_028022601.1:0-655 GCF_054177405.1 Leptonychotes weddellii
ACATTCTGCATGGAGCACTGGGTGTTATGCACAAACAATGAATCATGGAACACTACATCTAAAACTAATGATGTAATGTATGGGGATTAACATAAGAATAAAAAAAAAAAACAAAAAACTCTGATTCCTTCCAAACCCCAAGCCAGGCACTCACCTTTAAGGAAGATGTAATTCGCCAGGACCATGGCTGTGTTCAGGTCAAGGTTCTTGTCCAAATCTAGTTTTTCCCTGGGTCCGAATCTTCACGTAGTTGTTGATGAGCTTCTCAGAGTCAGCGGAGTCCTGGAAGCTAGTGGAGAAAGCCTCAGTGGCGTACAGCGCCCTGGCATCTTCTGTGAACTTCTCCAGCAGCCTCAGCTGCTCTCTGAGGAAAATGGCGCTGCCCACGCTCAGTTGCAGTTCCTTGCTGGGTTGGCGGAGGGTTTGCAGCAGGTGCTGGAAACTCCGTGGATTTCGGCGTCGGGGGTCTCTGTGAGGTTGAACTCGAGGCCTTTGAGGATCTCCGCCAGGGTGTTGCCTTGGGCCCCCAGGGAGAGGAAGGCCAAGGTGATGGAGCCGCTCAGCAGGGAGAAGATGACATTCTTATTGGGCGTCTTCGAAGCCAACTGCTTATAGAGGCTGAGGGCGAAGTCGGTGCTGCTGGAGGCTAATCCGA
>NW_028022602.1:0-655 GCF_054177405.1 Leptonychotes weddellii
ATCATCATCACGTCAGGGTAATTGTCATTCCAGTAAGTCAGGAACCAGAGCAGTCACACTCACTCACCTGGTCCTGGGATGCGGTGGCTGGGATCTGGCCTGGCGGCACCTGACCCTCCTGTTAGTACTCCTCGACCCAGCGCCCGTGTGTCTCCTTGTTGGGCCTCTGCCTTTTTCACCCTTGTGCGTCTGTTGTGCCTTTGAAGAGATTCTAAATACCTGATTCATTTTAGCACATTTTTGTTGTCTTGAAGTGGTCTTTTTGTGTGTCTTTGAAACATTTTCTCTGCCCCCTTGGGGAAGACTGGCCAATTTTGCCCTCTCTAAATGGAATACACTTAGGAATCCCTTTGTTCTCCTTCCAGGCAAGATCTCCTCAGCAGAGCTGTGCTTTAATTAGTTTGATTTCAACAGTGCTTCTGATTTCTGAGTTTAAACATGCATCTACTGATGGACTATCTGCCATTTGATGTGTAAGGTACAGATGAAAATTTTAGGGTTGCAAGTTCCTCCATAAGTAAGTGAGAAATGTTCAAAATCACAGGCATGGTGCCATTTAAGACCTCAGGATGACTTCACACTGCCATTGTACCCAGTTAGGGCAGTGTTGAAATGATAGACATTCTGGTGGGAGTTTGTATCCAATAGCCCGGCT
>NW_028022603.1:0-655 GCF_054177405.1 Leptonychotes weddellii
CTACCCTACTCAGCACCACACCTCGGTTCCATAGGTCCCACGAAATGCGGATGGTTTTCCTTACCATACCGCAGCTCCATACCAGGGTAGTCTTTGGTGACAGAAATACCTTACCTTGGTACACTTTATTCAGGTTTCTAAAATCTCACTAGGGCTCATGTATGCACTTGTTTGTAAATCACATATGAAGGAGCCCTGCTAAATGATTTTCTCTAAAATGTCCATATCTGAGCACCTGGATATGCGATCAGGACCCTCAGGCCTCCCCATCTCCCAGGTGATACTTGGTCACTCTCTTCTGTCTTCAGCAAGACTCATGTTAGATGGGATTAGCCAGAAACCCCGTTATCCTGATGTTCCCTCTTAGTAATATCCATGCACAGTCCACACGGCTTCTTGTCTCCAAATGCGCACACGCCCTGATGTATTCGGAGGTGGGCCAGTCATTCCCGCACTGAGAAGCACCAGTTGGAGCGGTCCCTGTACCTAGTGCCGAGGTCCTGAAGAAAGCCCGCATTCCCTTGTTTAACAAGGTCATTGAATACTCCTTTCCTTTACCAGGATCAATGGGACGCGCTGCTGCTGGACCCCGGGGCAACGTCGCTCCTCCGAAACTCTGCGCGACCTCATTAGCAGCATGGTATGCAGCCCTGCA
>NW_028022604.1:0-655 GCF_054177405.1 Leptonychotes weddellii
GATAGATAGATAGATAGATAGATAGATAGATAAATGGAGCATTAAGGACCAGAGGGATGATAACAAAAGATCTAACATTTGTGTCATAGGAGAAACAGGATGAGAGGAGGAAAAGGGTAGTGCTGGAAAAGAACTTAAAGAAATGATGGCGGAAAACTTCCCAATTTTGGCAAATGACAGAAACCTACAGATTCCAATAGCTGAGCAAACCCCAAACAGGATCAATCAAAAGAAATCCACATCAAGACACAAAATAGTCAAATTTCAAAAACTAAAGACAGAGAAAAAAGAATCTGGAGTGCAACAAGAGAAAACACCTGACCCGCAGGAGAAAAACAATTCAAATGATAGCAGATTTCTCATCAGAAACCGTGGAGTTCAGCCAGAAGTGGAACACTATTTTCCAAGCGCTGAAAGAAGAGAATTGTCAGCCCAGAATGCTATGCTCTGCAAACGAACCTATCAAAGTGTGAGGGAGATTTTTTTTTGTAGACCTAGACAAGGCTTTTTTAAGTGTATATTGAAAGGCAGAGGAACTAAAATAGCTACAATAATTCTAAAAAAGCAGAATACAGTGGCGGGGGGCAGGGGGAATTGGTCTGCCCAATGCCAAGACTTTATTGCAGAGCTGCGGTCATCAAGGCTATTGGCATTG
>NW_028022605.1:0-655 GCF_054177405.1 Leptonychotes weddellii
TTGGAGTGATTATAATGTGTCAATGTAGCTTCATCAACTGTAACAAATGTACCACTCTGGTGGCAGAGGTTCTTAATGGGAGAGGTTATGCATGCGTGGGCGCAGGGGGTGTATCAGAACTCTCTGCCTTCCTCTCAATTTTGCTGTGAACCTAATACTGCCGTTAAAAAATAAAGTCTTACACATGAAAAAAAAAAAATACTGGCAAGCTCCCTGCCACTCCTACCATTTACCATCAAAACAAAAGGAAGTGCCTTCTAGGAGACCTGGTTACATGAACACCAATATCCACACTTACCCACCATCTCCCCATGCTCCCCTAAAAAAACAAGTAAATGATTTTAAAATATTTTAAAACATGAGGATATCTGGGGCACCTGAGTGACTGAGTCAGTTAAGCGACTGCCTTCGACTCAGGTCATGATCCCAGGGTCCTGGGATGGAGCCCCTAGTCAGGTGCCCTGCCTAGTGGGGAGTCTGCTTCTCCCTCTGCCCCTCCCCCTGCTCATGCTCTCTCTCTCTCACTCTTTCTCTCAAATAAATAAATAAAATCTTTTTTTTTTTTTAAGATTTTATTTATTTATTCATGAGATACAGAGAGAGAGAGAGAGAGGCAGAGGGAGAAGCAGGCTCCCAAGGAGCAGGAAGCCCGATG
>NW_028022606.1:0-655 GCF_054177405.1 Leptonychotes weddellii
CTTTTCCGGCCTTGTGCGTGACACATGCTTCCTGTTGGTTGGGGTCAGTCCCCGGTTATGGCCTGTTCCTGGAATTGAGTGCCCGGGCTCTCTTCCCCCGGAACACGCTAGAAGCTGCCGTAGGGACCCTACCCGCAGCTCTCCGTGCATGGCTGGGTAACTGGTAGACTCCCCAGGAGTCTGTTCCTATCACAAGTTCCTACCAGGCCACACAGGATGTTACTTTGGAGGTGCTCCGGCACAGGAGGCCCAGCCCCTCCGTTGGCAGGAACCCACCCCCGAGCCTGGTCCCTACCCAGGCGGGTTATAACTTGCAAAAGCAATGTGTCCTCCGAAGGCCAGGGACAGGGAGAAGAATATCTGCGTAGCTGCATCCAGCCACACCCGCGGGTTCTGGAGAATCTGCACCTGGAAAGACACGGAATCCTGTTGTGCAGCAGACGAACCACACCGGCTGGGGAGCCCATGGCCCCAGAACATTCCTAAAGCTTCCTCTGGGACGACTCTCATGAAGGGGTGTGAACAGCTTAGGATCACCAACGAGAGAGCACGACTGGAATGGCAGTTCACACAGCAAGCGTGGCCTTGCTGTTCTGTGACGGCTTAAGTAAACCCATGTGGCGTTCTGAGAACTTGGCTGACAGACCACTGAGGG
>NW_028022607.1:0-655 GCF_054177405.1 Leptonychotes weddellii
TGACTGGGATGAGCAGGGCCCTCAAAGCATTCGGAGAAGGATTAGGAGAAGAAAATGGATGCTAGCTGTATTAAAGTATCTAAAGAATCATCACATGAAAACAAATCTTGGTTTCTTCTGCATGTCTCCACAGGGAAAATGTCAAATACATAGGTAGAAGAGGCAGCCAGCCATATCTCGTTCCCTGCAAAAGAATTACCTGAAATGCAGAACTTTCCAGAGCTAGAAAGGGTGTCAGAATTTCCTCCACATGTGGCGCTGCCCTTTTTTGCTGGATGTCGGAGGCCTGGGTTTAAGGGCCACGGTTAAGGCAACAACTGGATTCCTAAGGCAGGGATGATTCAGTAGCGCTTAAGTCTCTGAGACTCAATCCCTTTTTATATCAGAAATGAAATTCACAGACAATAGAACCCATCTCACGTATATATTTTTCTTAATCAGTAAAATGTACTAACTATAATATAAAAGCACCTTTCAACTTTTAAAAATTGTAATAAAATAATAGTAGTTCAATATGTAAATGCTTCGACCAGACTTCACAAGAAGGCCATGAAAATAATGAGAGGACAGGGCGCGTGGGTGGCTCAGTTGGTTAAGCGACTGCCTTCGGCTCAGGTCATGATCCCAGGGTCCTGGGATCGAGTCCCACATCGGG
>NW_028022608.1:0-655 GCF_054177405.1 Leptonychotes weddellii
TATAATATCCTATTTTTCTTTTTTGTACTCTTCATAAATGCATTTATTTAGACTACATGTAAAAAGTAATCTGAAACCGTCCATATCTAATTCTTAATGGAGATTATTTTAGGGTGCTGGAATCAAAGGGTTAACTTTACACATTTCTAATATTCGAATTTTATATGACAAGCATGTATAACTTGCCATTGGAAGAAAACAGTTTTATAAAATTTGCTAATATTCTACAATTTTACTTTTGCAGTTGAGTGAACATACTTTGTATAGAATCTAGAATGTACCAATTTTAGCATACAAAGATCACAGTGTTCTCAGTTTGTTTTCTGATATTTTCAGTGCAATTGGATTTTTTCTATCATTTTAGGATTTCAGCCTTTGATAAAACTTGGAGTAATAAAGAGAAATTAAGAGGTCTAATGAGCTGATTCAGTATTGAACTGAGGCCACGTTTTAGGAGCTTTTCGAAAAACATTAATGGAAGAATATGTTTTTTATCTTTTAAATTAATTTTTTAAAAAAGACTATAATCCTTCATTGTTAATTTGTAAAATCAAGAATAATAATACCAAACTGCTAAATTAACTAATCTCTTTTCATTCTTTCCCATTAAGTCAAAGTCAGTTGACTCCTGTGAGTAAACTCTTTGAAAATGCCT
>NW_028022609.1:0-655 GCF_054177405.1 Leptonychotes weddellii
ACTTGAAAGTATATAATGGGCCACTCCTCATGACCCCATTGCAGCTCTTCCTGCCCATGGGTCCTGTCCCCATGCTTTAATAAAGTCACCTTTTTGCACCAAAGACATCTCAGGAATTCTTTCTTGGCCGACGGCTTTGAACCCTAATGTCTTTCCTACATCACCACCAGTATCTTCCATGGACCCACGCAGCTGGATTTGCTCCACATCCTAAATCCAGACAATTGCTATTTAAGTCATTAACAGTATTTCCTTTTGAGAATGATTTTGGGCCGGTGGTTGCTCTGGTGGTTTTTTCTAGTAATAAATTAGTTCACTTTAGCATCTCCAGGAGTTTTCATTCACCACTCAGGGACATGTGATTTACAACTAAAACAAAACAAACTAAAAATTTTCTACACTCCTTTCATTCACTCACACAGCTAGTATTTCATTGTATAATTGTGTTAAATGACAAAGCTTTTGTTGTTGCTGTTGTCGCAAATATCACGGGCAACAAAACCAATTTCTTGTCATTAACTTTAAACCAGGACCAGTAATTAATGTTTATCCTGGTGTCTGTCAGGACTTCTCTGTCTGTGTCTCCTGAAGCTGCCATGTCATGGTCTGGGGGCAGGTAGGAAAGAAGTCCACATCCCATAGGCAGGATTGGCTC